>NC_080185.1:76062942-76175901 GCF_950295315.1 Erinaceus europaeus | reverse complement strand
AAAGGGCTGAGCGCTCAGCTCCTGGAGCAAGGCCATGCCTAAGGTCCACCTCACCCTTTGAAGTGTTGCTGCCCCAGTGAATCGGTTGGCTCCAATCACTCCAGACTTGAGCACTGCCACAGAGCGGGTTGTAGCGGCTCCGAACACGGAAGGTGTAGAGCTTCTGCCCATCCACACTAGGCAGAGAGAGGCTATGCCTATAAGACACAGATTGCTCCTTTGGGAGAAAGATGAGGAAAAGGTGAATGCTTGTGAAAGAAAGAATTTAAGCTGCTGCCACCTCTCCCCAGGTCACCCCCTTTTTAATTTTTTGCCTCCAGGGTTATTGCTGGGGCTCAGTGCTGGCACTACGAATCCACTGTTCCTGGTGGCCATTTTTTTTTCCTTTTTCCCATTTTTTTATTCGATAAGACAGAGAGAAATTGGGAGGGGCAGAGGAGACAGAGAGGGAGAGATAAAAGTAGACACCTGGGAGTCGGGCTGTAGCGCAGCGGGTTAAGCGCAGGTGGCGCAAAGCACAAGGACCAGCATAAGGATCCCAGTTCGAACCCCGGCTCCCCACCTGCAGGGGAGTCGCTTCACAGGCGGTGAAGCAGGTCTGCAGGTGTCTATCTTTCTCTCCTCCTCTCTGTCTTCCCCTCCTCTCTCCATTTCTCTCTGTCCTATCCAACAACGACAACAACAATAATAACTACAACAATAAAACAACAAGGGCAACAAAAGGGAATAAATAAATAAAATAAAAATTTTTTTTTTAAAAAAGTAGACACCTGCAGACATGTTTCACTGCTTGTGAAACGACCTTGCTGCAGGTGGGGAGTAGAGGCTCAAACCCGGAACTTTGTACAGGCCCTTATGCATATTACTATGTGCACTTAACTAGGTGCACCACTGCCTGCTTCCCCCTCCCCTCTTGATTAGACAAGGCATCCTGTTCTCTTCAGTGATGAAAATCTAATGCCTTGTGGCCTGGAAGGTAACACAGTGGATAAGGCATTAGTCTCTTGAGTATGAGGTCCTGAGTTTGATCCCTGGCACTGCATATGCCAGAGTGATGCTCTGGTTCTTTCTCTCTCTCTCCTCCTTCTCTCTCAAATAAATAAATCTTAAAAAGAAACTCTAGGGGTTGTATTGTTATATGAGAAACTGGGGAACATTATGCATGTACAAACTATTGTACTTACTGTTGAATGTAAAACACTAATTCCCCAATAAAATTTTTTTTTAATTTAAAAAAAAGAAACTCTAGGGCTGTGAGGAGAGATAGCATAATGGTTAAGCAAAATAAACTTCATGTCTAAGGCTCTGAGGTCCCAGGTTCAGTACTCAGCACCACCATAAGCCAGAACTGAGCAATGCTCTGGTAAATTTAATTAATTGATTAATTAATTAATTAAAACATTTGGGCCAGCAAAATAACTCACTTGGACAGTACACTGCTTTGCCATGTGTACAACTGGGTTCAAACTCAGTCCCCCACCATATTGAAGGAAGCCTTGGTGTTGTGGTCTCTTCATTTTCTCTCTGCCTCTCTGTTTCTATTTAGGAAAAAAAAATCAAATCCCCCCTCCCCATACCTCCTTAAAAACTTTATTTTTGTTTTCTCTCCTATGTGGTACTGGTAATTATGGGCAAGGAAAACTAACTGGTGAGCTTAGGAGAGATGGTGTAATGGTTAAGGAACATATCTTTCATGCCTGAAATACTAAAGGTCCCAGGTTCAGTCTGCCAGCACCACCATAAGCCAGAGCTTAGAATGGTCTGGGGGTTGGGGGCAGATGCTCACTGGTGATGATAGGAAAAAGGATTTGGAGGAGGGTGGGGAGGGTGGTAAGTGGCCAGAAAACAGGAACTGGGGATCAGGTTCTCCTATTGGGCTGGCTGAATCCTTCAATCTTCACCTGCTTTTTAGCTTTAGCTGCTAGGCCCATAACCCACGTCACTTACAGTCCATTTGTGATCCAAGTTACTCCGGTACTGTACCATGTGCTCCAAACATTTGTCTATGAGTGTGTTGTTCCAGCTCAGTTCTAGCTGGGATTCGCTCAGATTGTGAATGGTTAGATTCTCTGGAGGCCAGGGGATCACTGGAGATATAGATACAATCATCCCCTGACCCAGATAAGTCAGGAACATGGAAGACCCTTCCTCCCTTCCCCATCTTAAATCTTCACCCCCTCCTCCTTCCTGCCCAGTGGCCCCTCCAGTGAAAGAACAACACTCAGGGGCTGGGGATAGCATAATGCAAAATATTCTCATGCCTGAGGCTCTGAGATCTCAGGTTCAATCCCCAGTACTACCATAAGCCAGAGCTGAGCAGTGTTATGGTGTCTGTCTCTGTCTCTCTCTCTCTGTCTGTCTCTCTCTTCCTTTCTCTATATCTCTCTCATTAAAATAAAGTAAATAAAAAATTTCTTAAAAATAAGAACACCACTCAGTATACTCCAGAACTACACAGGGGCTCCTTGGGTTCTTGATCCCCTCTCCTTTCCAAATTACCCAGATCTTGAAGTTTCAGTTTATACGTGTTCTGTCTTCTAGGGCCCCGGGAGTCCCGGAGCTGGACAACAAATGTGAAGTACAGTTCAATCTCCTTCTTGGAAAACCAACAGCCAGAGGTGATCTGTTCAGAGAACAGATAACGGCCACACTCCTGGATGTTGTTATACTTTGGATACCTGGAGAAGGGTTAGAAAACAGAGCAAAAGGCTGGTGAGACAGCACAGTGGTAATGCAAAAAGACTCCCTTGCCTAAGGCACTCAAGGTCCCAGATTTGATCCCCAACACTATAATGCAGAGCTGAGCAGTGTTCGGGTTATAAATAAATAAATAAATAAATAAATAAATAAATAAATAAATAAATAAAACAGCAGAGCAGCAGTGGGTAAACTTGGGAACTCCAGCTAGCCACAACCCACGTTCACCACCTCTGAAATGGCTTTTGAGCTATTCCAGGGAGAAGTAGTGGGAAGCGTGGGACACTGACTACACAGTCTTTCTTAGTCTCAGTGCAGTGTCACACCCAGCCCTTCTCCTCCTCCCCATGGGAAAGCCCCTCTTCACCTTTCATACCGATAATACAGAGTCAGGTTGGTGGGCTGGGACTCCCAGCTGCTGTTCCAAGTGCAAGTCATGTAGTCAATATTGAATACAAAACACTGGACCTCTGGGAGGGGCAGGCTGGAAACACTGAAGTTGCCAGAGGGTGTAGAGGTTGAGAAGGAATCTGAATTGGCTACAAATGGAGTGGATAAGAGGAAGAGAAAAAGTCATAGCTTAGAAGAAGGAACAGTAGGAGGCAGGGAACCCTTTTCCTTACCCTCCCTGCAGCCGACAAGATCCATCCTTAAACTTTGCCTGCACCATTGTGATGTCCAGTGGAAGCCTCCACATTTCTGTACAAGCCCTTCCCACAGCCTCCCTTCTCCCCAAACCCCTCCAGTTCCAAGTTTCCCACCAAGTATGATGTCTTCCTTCCCATTGGATGTGAGGTTCTTGGGGATCAACCCCACCCCCAGAAGAGGCAGCTGCAGGAACAAGAGGGATCTGATTGGCAATGGTGACTTCAACATGGCGCTGGCTCTTCGTCCCATGGGTGTAGACTGTGTCAGGAACCTGGGCCCCTCGCCCTTTACCCTTCCCCACCCACACATTTCCTTCTGTCATAGCTTCCGGTGGAAAGAACCTTAGAAAACCAGGGCTCTACAGAGGGTGTGGCAAATGTGTGCTGCAACACAGGCACAGGCACGGTCCTCTAGGAGATTAGGTGTCAACTCTAATCTGGAGTTATACACTGCTATAGAGTGGTGTTAAGGTAGAGACTAATATTATATTGTCATGCAGTCTTTTTTTTAAAGATCTATTTAATCAATTAATTTCACTTTTTTAAAATATTTATTTATGGGGTGGGGGGACCAGAGTATTACTCTGGCATATGGTATGCCCAGGGTTAAGCTCAGGATCTCATGCTTCAGATCCAACTCTTTAGCCACTGCACCACCTCCCAGACCTCATAATCAAGAATCCTTAAAACATCTAACTTCTGGGAAGGATCTGTTGACCATTGCCACTGCCATTCTCAACCATTTTCTGATGTAAAAAATTTTATCTTATACAGTGGAGGGTGTCAGTACTCCCTTCATCCTGCCTTATGTGCTCATTCCTTGACAAAGTACACCAAAATCTCTTTCTTTAAAAAGGATTTTTATGTTCTTATTTACCTTAAATATTTTATCTTAATGAGGGATATATATCGAGGGGGGGGGAAGGGAGAGAGACAGAAATACCAGAGCACTGCTCAACTCTGGCTCATGGTGATGCTGAGGATTGAACCTGGGACCGCAGAACTTCAGGCATAAAAATCTTTTGCATAACCATTATGCTGTCTCCACTGCCACAATTTATCTATGTATTAGCAAGAGAGAAAGATAGCGCCAGAGCATCACTCTGTCACATGTGATACCAGGGATTCAACTCAGGACCTCGTGCTATTAAGTCCAAAACTTTTGACCACATTTCCACTTCCCAGGCCACACCCCAAATTTAAATGAATGAAAAATACAACCTCAGCTGCTGTGGGCAGATACATAGCAGTCTTTCCTCTGACTTAATCCAGCCAGAATATCCTTCTTTAGCTGCTGTCTGAGCTGGTCCCCCGTTGAGACATATGAGGAAGTCTGAGTTAGAAGTAGATTCTGGGAATGGAGGAACAACATTATTAGCTTAAAAATCCTAATCTTCCCCCTACCCCCAATATGTTTCTTTTTCTGTGTTCCCTGTCTCACTTAATGGTATGGTATCATCACCCTCTCAGTCACCCAGACTTGAAACCTCAGAGTCATCTTTAATTCCTTCTTCTCTCACACAGTGAGAATCTAATCAGCTTTACTTCTGTGGTGTTTCTCCCAGCAGTCTCCTCCTTTCCATGACCACAGTCACTGTGCTAAATCAGCCTTTCATAGCCTGCAGTCATGATTATTACTAGAGCCTTCTAATTGATCTCTCTTTCTAAATGCTCCCTGCTCTCTAATCCATCCTTCTTCCTGTTGCCAGATTTATCTTCCACAAAATACAGAGCCGATCGGAGAAAGCAGAAACAGAAATTGTGTATTTGACTAACTTTTACTAAACATTTTTTAAGATAGCAAAGCACTTCTCTTTTTTTTGATCTTAAAAAAAATATTCTTACTTATTACTGGCTAGAAACAGGGAAAGAGAGCTAGAGAGGGGAAAAGACAGCCTGCTTCACCACTCATGAAGTTTTCCCGCTGCAGGTGGGGATCAGGGGCTTGAACCCAGGTTCTTCCACACTACAATATGTGTGCTTAACCAGGTTTGCTACTGCCTGGCTCCTACTGAACTTTTAATATGTGCTCATGCACAGAGCTCCAACTCATCCTAATTTCCCATGTGTTAAAATTCCTAGTTAGCTCAGATGTAATTTAAAAACAAAACAAAACAAACAAACAAACAAAACAGCATTGCTGAGCTCAGCAATTGGTGGTGCTGGGGAATGAGCCTGGGATTTTGGAGTCTCAGGCATGAAAAATCTTTTTTGCATGGCCATTTATGCTATCTCCCTAGCCCAAATATGCTCTTCTTTTTTTAAGAAAAAATATTACTTATTTATTTTTAAAAGAATTTATTTATTAATGAGGAGATAGGAGAGAGAAAGAACCAGACATCACTCTTGTACATGTGTTGCTGGGGATTGAACTCGGGACCTCATGCTTTAGAATCCAGTGCTTTATCCACTGCACCACCTCCTAGACCACTCAATATTTATTTATTTATTTATTTTCTCTTTTGTTGCCCTTATTGTTTTACTATTGTAGTTATTATTATTATGTTGTTTGTGTCGTCGTTGTTGGACAGGACAGAGAGAAATGGAGAGAGGAGGGGGAGACAGAGAGAGGGAGAGAAAGATAGACACCTGCAGACCTGCTTCACCACTTGTGAAGCGTCTCCCCTGCAGGTGGGGAGCTGGGACTCGAAATGGGATTCTTACACCAGTCCTTGCACTTTGTGCCACGTGCACTTAACCCGCTGTACTACCACCCGAGTCCCCCAAATATGGTCTTCTAAGGTGGTCCTTCTCTACTCAGTCAGCATTACTCTTCATACAGTGATTCCATAGCATTTTATTATTGCTAGTGTTATTTTTTGTTTACTGTTACTTTGAGTACAGAGTTCTCTGTATTATTGTTATAATTTTGTAAGTAACATGATAGATGGAAGTTTGGTTCTAATACCTAGAAGATAGCACAATAGTTATGCAAAAAAACTGTCATGTCTCAGACTCTGTAGTGCGAGTTTCCATTTCTGGCACCACCATAAGCTCAGCAGTGTTCTGGTTAGAAAGTACATAAATGTGTATTGGTTCTAATGTCTAAGTATTCAACTCCCCTGTTACTTAGTTGCTATATATCAGCAGGCAAGTGAATTTCACTCTTAAAAAAGTTAGTTTTCCCATCCACAACAGGAGACAATAATAATCTCTAACTCTTGGGTGCGATTAAAGAGCTCATATCTGCAAAACATCTGAGTCGCGTAGGTGTCTCTTCTGCTCGATCTAGTCAGGTTTTTATGTTGGTGTCCGTGGCTACTTAGGAGATACATTAAACTTCAGGGAGTCAATAAGACTCCGGAGAAAGTAACATTTGTACCGCGCGATAGTCATGCGCGGTACAAATCAGGCGATCCCACGCATAAAAGTCCCTTTTTCCAGAGAAGAAGGAACTTCAGCACTTTCATCAGTATTTCAAAAGGCCTGTCGTTCCCAAAGGGTTCAAACCTCTGAGCTATGTCCTAAAGACCCGAGGGAACAGGGGTTTATCAGGTCTTTTCTTATGTATACAGTCTCTAAACCTATTCTTAGAGGAGGCGTGAGCGCACCCATTTTTCAGATGCGGAAGTTGGGAGGCAGAGTTCTTAACCAAGCCAAGGGCCATGAGAACACCGAGCCCAGGCCAGGGACCAAACGAGGCGCAGAGAAGCCACTTGGCGCTGAGGCGCTAGGCCGGCCCTCAGGCCAGGTACAGAAGCCCCTTCAGCCCCGCGCTGGGCTCACAGCTGGTCGCTGACGAGCCTCGCAGGGCGTCAAGCTCCGCCCAGTGCCGGGCCAGGCCCCGCCCCCATTGCAGTCGGTTGGCTCCGACGGTTCCCGGCGTGCCTCGGATTCCCTCGGTACTTTCCGGCTATCCTCGATACTTTCTAACGTGCCCCCTTGTTGTCTCTCGGCTGCCGTCCTCGAAACCACCGCCCCCTTTTCTGCTCCCTCCTCCCTGTGGGTCCCCGTCCCCCCCCCCCAGCCTGGCCCGGCTGGCGCCTCTGGCGCTACGGGCTGGGCAAGATGGCGGCCTTCGGGATCTTGAGCTACGAACACCGGCCCCTGAAACGGCCGCGGCTGGGCCCTCCCGATGTGTACCCTCAAGATCCCAAACAGAAGGAGGTGCGTTCAAAAATCGGGGCTTCCCAGGGGCTCGGGACGGGCGATCAGCCCAAGAGGAAGCACTGATGGTTGTTGGGGGGGGGGGGGGGCGGGGCGGAGCAGTTTGCTGAGAGCGAAAGTCCCGAAAGGGGGAAGAGTAAAGTGCTTGCTGTGGGAGAGTGGGACCTGGTGGCGTGGCGGACCCAGGCAGGGTGGGGGGAGTCCCTGGCCCGGAATAGGCAGCGATGTAGGTATGGACCGCTCTGGAAGCGGACCCCCCACACACACACACCTTTATACATGCACAGCTCAGAAAGTTGTCTAAGACTGCTCGGTGATGCTTGGAAGGGAAAAGTGATGTGGAGTGAGCACTAGGTGATTGGGGATCTGGGTGACTGTGGGAACGAAGATGGGGTCTAGATGAATAGAATGACCCAGCTTGAAAGCACAAGCTGTTCCACCCAGAATCGTCCTCCTTCCTTTCTCCCCCGCCCCTTGTTCCCTTCTACTTGACTGCCCTCCTCTCCCACAGTCACCACCCGCCCCGCAAGGGGAGGGGGAAACCCTGAAATGTCGTTTTCCTGCCTCAGGATGAACTGACGGCCTTGAATGTAAAACAAGGTTTCAATAACCAGCCTGCTGTCTCTGGGGATGAACATGGCAGTGCCAAGAACGTCAACTTCAATCCTGCCAAGGTGAGACAACCCTGCCAAGCTGAAGGGAAAAGCTGGAAGAACATATGGGAAAGATCAAGGTCCTGTGGTTGGAAAGACATACAGGGACAGGCAAAATGGCTGAAATTGCCCTTCTTCACATTTGCCCAACAGGGGCACAACCACCTCTCTGCCCCTTCTCTTCACCCTGAGGTATACTTTTCTTCCCTTAGATAAGTTCCAACTTCAGCAGCATTATTGCAGAGAAGTTACGATGTAACACCCTTCCTGACACTGGTCGCAGGAAGGCCCAAGTGAACCAGAAAGACAACTTCTGGCCAGTTACTGCACGATCCCAGACTGCCATTAACACTTGGTTCACTGACCTGGCTGGCACCAAGCCACTCACACAACTAGCCAAAAAGGTAAGGTACTGTTTCTTCTTCAGGCCAAGGGGTGTGGGCGGAGGTATGGGTGTCGGAGTGTATGGTGGTGGTGGTGGGATCATAGGTGCCAACTACCCTCCTATTTCCAAATTAAGTTACACGGGGTGCCAACTCTCAGGGGGCAAAAGGAGGTTCTCATCATTTGCAATATCCACCCAGGTCCCCATTTTCGGTAAGAAAGAAGAAGTATTTGGGTACTTAGCCAAATATACGGTGCCTGTGATGCGGGCTGCCTGGCTCATTAAGATGACATGTGCCTACTATGCAGCCCTCACTGAGACCAAGGTTAAGAAGAGACATGTTGACCCCTTTATGGGTAAGTAATGCCAGGTGTATCACCACTGGTGGCTTCAAGAAGTGATGGTGGCCTGCTGGGGCATTAGCTAAGCTGGGAGAGCACAGAACTACATATGCCAGTGTCCCCTTGACTCCTTGCTCTCTCATGTGAAACTGTATCTTTTATGTAATAAAATATCTTTTAGGGAGTCGGGCTGTAGTGCAGCAGGCTAAGCGCAGGTGGCGCAAAGCACAAGGACCGGCATAAGGATCCTGGTTCGAACCCTGGCTCCCCACCTGCAGGGGAGTCGCTTCACAGGCGGTGAAGCAGGTCTGCAGGTGTCTATCTTTCTCTCCTCCTCTCTGTCTTCCCCTCCCTCTCTCCATTTCTCTCTGTCCTATCCAACAACGACAACAACAATAAAACAATAAGGGCAACAAAAGGGAATAAATAAATAAAATAAATATAAAAAAATTAAAAAATATATATTTTAAAGAGGAGGGACAAAAGACCTTTTGAATTTTTCTTTCTTATTTTTTATTAAAAAAAATTTTTTTTGCCTCCAGGGTTATCACTGGGGCTTGATGCCAGCACTACTAATCCACTTACTGGAGGCTGTTTTCCCCACTTTGTTGCCTTCATTTTGTTGTTGCCCTTGTTGTGGTTGTTATTATTGTCATAGCTGTTCTTGCTGTTGGATAGGACAGAGAAATGGAGAGAGTAGAGGAAGACAGAGGAGGAGAGAAAGATAGACACCTGCAGATCTGTTTCACCGCTTATGAAGCGACTTCCTCTGCAGGTGGGGAGCTGGGGCCTCGAACCAGGATCCTTACTCCAGTCTGCCAGTCCTTGCGCTTTGCGCCACGTGCATTTAACCTGTTGTGCTACTGCCTCCCCTTTCTTATTTTTTTAAATATATTTATTTATTGGGTAGAGACAGCCAGAAATCAAGAGGGAAAGGGGCGATGGGGAGGGAGAGAGACCGAGAGATACCTGCAACACTACTTCACCAGTTACAAAACTTTCCCACTACAGGTGGGGACCACGGGCTCGAACCCAGGTCCTTGTACATTGTAATAGGTGCGCTCAACCAGCTGCACCGCCACCTGCCTCCCTCCCTTTCTTTCTTTCTCTCTCTCTCTCTTTCTCTTTTTTACCAGAGCACTGCTATGATAGTACAGGGATTGAATGTGGGAATTTGGAGTCTCAGGCATGACAGTCCCTTTGCATAACCATTATGCTATCTACCCCCACCCTGAATTTTTCTTTCTACATCTTTATTCTCCTGGGTTCTCTTACTTAGCATGCAGCAAGTTTTTTTATTCCCTTTTGTTGTCCTTGTTTTATTGTTGTAGTTATTCTTTTTTTAATTTTTTTAAATTTATTTTATTTATTTATTCCCTTTTGTTGCCCTTGTTTTTTTTTTATTGTTGTAGTTATTATTGTTGTCGTTGTTGGATAGGACAGAGAGAAATGGATAGAGATGGGGAAGACAGAGGAGGAGAGAAAGACACCTGCAGACCTGCTTCACCTCCTGTGAAGGGACTCCCCTGCAGGTGGGGAGCCGGGAGCTCGAACTGGGATCCTTATACCGGTCCTTGTGCTTTGCGCCATGTGCACTTAACCCACTGCGCTACCACTGGACTCCCTGCAGCATGTATTTTGAGTATCTATTCAAACCTATTTGTGTGTACTAGGCTATAAAGAAGACCAGTGTATAACCCTTAGAATGATTATTGCCTAATTCGAATGTCAAGGCATTATATGTGCAGATGAATGAATCACATCATTCAATATGGAAAGCAGTGCCTAAGGCAGAAGGATCTTTGAAATGTCAGTGGACGGGGGGGGGGGGGGGGTCTGGTGGTGATGCACATGTTACAAAGTATAGGGACCCTGGTTGAAGCCCCCAGTCTCCATCTGCAAGGGGAAGCTTTATGAGTGGTGAAGCAGTGCTGCAAGTGTCTGTCTCCCCGTTACCTCAATTTCTCTCTGTCTCTATCCAAAATAAATAACTAAAACAAAAATTTTAAAATGTTTAGTGGACAGAAAGATTGCTTCCTTTTGGGAATATTTGGTCAACTTTTAGAAAGGTGGCATCTGACTAAAGCATTAGAGGATAAATAGGATTTAGGAGTCTAATGAGTGGAGGTAAGGGAGTTGTCCTGTCCCTAAGCAGAGGGACAATAGGAAAATGTCCCTATTTGGTCTAGGGAGATAGCCTAATGGTTATGCAAAAAGACTTTCATGCCTGAGGCTCTAAGCTCCCAGGTTCAGTCCCCAGCACCCTCATGAGCCAGAGCTGTAAAAAAAAATCTGTATTCCATATTTCCTCTAGAATGGACTCAGATCATCACCAAGTACTTGTGGGAACAGCTACAGAAGATGGCTGAATACTACAGGCCAGGGCCTGCAGGAAGCGGGGGCTGTGGTTCCACCATAGGACCCTTGCCCCATGATGTAGAGTTAGCAATCCGGCAGTGGGACTACAATGAGAAGCTTGCCATGTTCATGTTTCAGGTAGGCTATTACATGTGGCACTGGGGCCACTGGATTCAGATGGATCTTCTACTTGTGTAGTTCTCCTGCCTTTGATTTACTTTATCTGCCTCATCTCCAGTAGTCCCTTGACTAAACTAATACTGTTCCCAACCCTGGTCCTCATAGGATGGAATGTTGGACAGACATGAGTTCCTCACTTGGGTACTTGAGTGCTTTGAGAAAATTCGCCCTGGAGAGGATGAATTGCTGAAACTGCTACTGCCCCTACTTCTTCGAGTAAGGCCTGGGATCTGGTATTGGGGGAGTAAGTCAGAGGACGATTTAAAGAGGCATAAGCTTATGAGGGCAGTGGCTGGGGCTGGGTAGCTCAACTATTCAAGCACAAGATTGCATGCCTGAGGTTCCTGGTTCAAGCTCCATTGCTCCATGCACTGGAATGGGGCTTTGGCTTTCATCTCTCTCTCTCTCTCTCTCTCTATCTCTTTCTTTTTCTCATGAAATAGACTCATATGAAATAAATGGCATGAATGATTAAAAAGAAAAAAAAATTGAAGGTAATGCCCCTTGGAAAGAACTGAGAGTTTCGAACATTCTGTCTTCATAGTACTCTGGGGAATTTGTTCAGTCTGCATACCTCTCCCGCCGCCTTGCCTACTTCTGTACCCGGAGACTGGCTCTGCAACTCGATGGCATGAGCACTCACTCGTCACATATGTCTGCTCAGTCGACAAGCACACTGCCCACCACTCCTGCCCCCCAGCCACCAACCAGCAGCACACCTTCCACGCCCTTTAGTGATCTGCTTATGTGTCCTCAACACCGGCCTCTCGTTTTTGGCCTCAGCTGTATTCTTCAGGTATGTCCTGACTAGACCCAAAGAAGGATTAAGAGGCATCCTGAACAGAGGTGGGTGTCTGTCCTGGAGAGTGGGCGAGGGGATCAGTGATGGTGATTGTAGATTGGAGGTAAAAGTAGACACTAAATACTTGCTTGGAGACAGTTGTTTCCATGCATAGAATGTCAGTTCCTTGTCCATTAACTAGTCCCCTTTTAGAACCAAACCATAGCTCCAAAACCTTTCAGGAAAGTGAATTAGGGATGGGACTCAGAGTTGGAGAGAGGCAACCACAAGGATTCAGAATGACTTTGAATTTGATACTTCAAGATTATAAAATGGGATTCTAAAGCAGTAGCCATGGAGACTGAGTTTGACTTAGCTATTCCTATCTGGCAGACCATTCTCCTGTGTTGTCCTAGTGCCCTGGTTTGGCACTACTCACTGACTGATAGCCGAATTAAGACTGGCTCACCACTTGACCACCTGCCGATTGCCCCCTCCAATCTGCCCATGCCAGAAGGCAACAGTGCCTTCACACAGCAGGTAAGTCTGACTGGTACCCTGGCAGCCCCAGGTTGGGATGTGTGGTTATATTGTATATTATAGGAATAGTAAGTTTGAGACAGTGGCACACCCTGTAGAGTATACATGTTGCAACGCTCAAGGGCCTGGGTTGTAGCAATGAGGAAGCTTCATGAGTGAAAGAGCAGTGTCACAGGTATGTCTCTTTCTCTCCCTCTCTGTTTCTCTCTCTGTGTCTCTTTCAGAATAAAGGGGATAAAAATAAAAATAAAGACTGCTGGGAGTGGCAGATATCTAACTTCAGTGATAATCCCAGTCGCAAAGTGGCTAAATAGCTCACTTGGATAGTTTGCTGCTTTCTGTGTGCAAAACCTAGGTTTGAGCCCAGATCCCACAGTATTGAAGGGAGCATTTGTGGGGTCTCTCTCTCTCTCTCTCTCAAAAAAATGGCGGGCGGTAACTCAACGGGTTAAGCGCATGTGGCGTCAAGTACAGGGACCAGCATAAGGATCCCAGTTCAAGCCCCTGGCTCCCCACCTGCAGGGGAGTCACTTCACAGATGGTGAAGCAGGTCTGCAGGTGTCTTATCTTTCTCTCCCTCTCTCTGTCTTCCCCTCCTCTCTCCATTTCTCTCTGTCCTATCCAACAGTGACATTAGTAACAACAATAACTACAACAATAAAAAAGGGCAACAAAAGTAAATAAATAAATATTTAAAATAAGTAAAATGAAAGAAAAATGGAAATAGCAAATTGAACTCTGATATTATTCTTTCAGCTTGGAGCCTTCTTATATGTCTTAGTACATTTTAAAAATTTATTTATTTATTCCCTTTTGTTGCCCTTGTTTTATTGTTGTAGTTATTCTTGTTGCCATCATTGTTGGATAGGACAGAGAGAAATGGAGAGAGGAGGGGAAGACAGAGAGGGGGAGAGAAAGATAGACACCTACAGACCTGCTTCACCACCTATGAAGCAACTCCCCTGCAGGTGGGGAGCCGGGGTCTTGAACTGGGATCCTTAACACCAGTCCTTGTGCTTTGTGCCACCTGCACTTAACCTGCTGCACTACCGCATAACTCCTATCTTAGTACATTTAAAAAATTTTTATTATCTCTATTTATTTATTGGATAGAGATAGCCAGAAATTGAGAGGAAAGGGGGTGATAGAGAGGGAGGGAGATAAAGAGACACCTATAGTCCTGCTTCACCACTCATGAAGCTTTCTTCCTGCAGGTAGGGACAGGGGCCTCGAACCTGCATCCTTGCGCACTATAACATGTACGCTCAACCAGGTGCGACACTACCCGGCCTGTCTTAGTACATTCTTAAAGCCATCTCTTTCAATATTGCAGGTCCGTGCAAAGTTGCGGGAGATTGAGCAGCAGATCAAAGAACGGGGACAGGCAGTTGAGGTCCGTTGGTCTTTTGACAAGTGCCAGGAAGCAACTGCAGGTAGGTGTAGGTGTCAGAGGACAAATAAGTAGAAAGGATGTTTGAGAAAGATGGGGTGGTGGGCCTGTGAGGGAGCTCACCTATGAGGGCACCTACTTTGCCATATGCACAACCCAGGACAAAACATGAGAGTACTATGTACTGTGGGAAGCTTTGGTGCTGTGGTCTCTCTCTCTCTCTTTCTATCTGAATAAGTTGGTCTAGAATGGTGAAGCCCCAGTAATGACAAAAAAGAAAAGAAAGATAGGGATGGTGAGGGCATGTAAACCTAGGAGCTAGGTTTAGTTGGCCTCTAGTTCATCCACCATTTCCACTTTTCTTCCTTAGGCTTTACCATTGGACGGGTGCTCCACACTTTGGAAGTGCTGGACAGCCACAGTTTTGAGCGCTCTGACTTCAGCAACTCTCTTGACTCCCTTTGTAATAGAATCTTTGGATTGGGGCCTAGCAAGGATGGACACGAGGTAAGTCAGAAGGGACACAGAAGGAATAACAGTAATAGCGTGGTTGGGAAGCACACTTGGTGAGGTATTGATATCAGGGTTAAGAGCTTGGTCCTTGCGTGCGTGCGTGTGTGTGTGTACGTACCTACGTACACACACACACCCACACCCATATCCGCGCACACACCCATATCCACACACACACCCATATCCACACACACACCCATATCCACACACAACCCCCCCCAAGCGGATCTGATTGTCTTCTTTTGGTCTCCAGATCTCTTCAGATGACGATGCAGTGGTATCATTACTGTGTGAATGGGCCGTCAGCTGCAAGCGTTCGGGTCGGCACCGTGCTATGGTGGTAGCCAAGCTGTTGGAGAAGAGACAGGCAGAGATTGAGGCTGAGGTCAGGAGTCAAAGATAAATAATGCAACTGGGCAAGGGGGATGGGCACAAGGACTGTTGTAAGGATCCCGGTTTAAGTCCCTGACTCCCCACCTGCAAGGGGGTCGCTTCACAAGCAGTGAAGCAGGTCCGCAGGTGTCTAATCTTTCTCTCCCCCTCTCTGTCTTCCCCTCCCCTCTCCATTTCTCTGTCCTATCCAACAACGACAACAATAATAATAACCACAACAACGAAAAAACAAAGGCAATAAAAGGGAAAAAATAGCCTCCTGGAGCAGTGGATTCAATAACCCTGTAGGAAAAAAAAAAGGAACAAAGGAAGGAAGAAAGGAAGAAAGAGAAAAAAATAAAATAGTGAGGGGCCAGGTGGTGGTGCACCTGGTTGAGTGCACATGTTACAATGTGCAGGGACCCAGGTTCGAGCCCCCGGTCCCCACCTGCAGGGGGAAAAGCTTCACAAGTGTCGTGAAGCAGAGCTGCAGGTATCTCTCTGTCTCTCTCCCTATCTATCACCCCCTTCCCTCTCCATTTCTGGCTGCCTCTATCTAATAATAAAGATGAAAAATTTTTTTTAAAAATAAAATAAAATAAAATAGTGGTAGAGAGCCTGTAGGAAAACTTGAAAGCATAAAGTAGAGAGGAATGGAGACAGGGTGGCAGGAGCAAGGACCCAGGTTTGAGCCCTGTGGCAGAGCAGTGTTGGTGTCTCTGTGCTCTCTCCATCCAACTTTCAGTTGGGAAGTAGTAAGGAAAAGGGAGGTCAAATGGGAAACAGGTGGCACTGTGGGTGAAACATTGAACTCTCAAACATGAGGTCCTGAGTTCAATCCCTGGCATCACATGTGCCAGAATGATGCTCTGCTTTGTTCTCTTTCATAAATAAATCTTTAAAAAAAAAAAAAAAGGAAAGAAAGGTAAAAATGAAAGTAAAAAGCTTGCGTGGGGGACAAAAACAGATGGTAGTTCAAGAATTATACATGCAGGAGTATAGAAACAGATGAAAACCACTCTTACCTCTTTTTTAATTTTTTTATATTTATTTATTCCCTTTTGTTTCCCTTGTTGTTTTATTGTTGTAGTTATTATTGTTGATTAATGTCGTTGGATAGGACAGAGAGAAATGGAGAGAGGAGGGGAAGACAGAAGGGGAGAGAAAGATAGACACCTGCAGACCTGCTTCACCGCCTGTGAAGCGACTCCCCTGCAGGTGGAAAGCCAGGGGCTTGAACCGGGATCCTTATGCTGGTCCTTGCGCTTTGTGCCATGTGCGCTTAACCCACTGCACTACCGCCCAACTTCCATCACTCTTACCTCTTGTTCTCTCCTCTTACAGCGTTGTGGAGAATCAGAAGCAGCAGATGAGAAGGGTTCCATCGCCTCTGGCTCTCTGTCTGCTCCTAGTGCTCCCATTTTCCAGGATGTTCTCCTGCAGTTTCTGGATACACAGGCTCCCATGCTGAGTAAGCAACCCCAGCATCCTCAAGTTGACTCTGCCTAGATTCAGTCACCTGTATGACACCAGAAAGTAGAATTTAGAGCTTGTTGGTGTTTATTTCTGTCTGAAGCTCTATGCAAAATAAATCTGCTCTTAGATTATTAGTTTAGCAGAGTAGAGAAATAAAACAAAAGACAGGGGAAATAGCATAATGGTTATGCAAAAAGAAAACTCTTGTCTGAGGCTTCAGGGTCCCAGGTTCAATTCCCTGCACCACCATAAGCCAAAGCTGAGCAGTGTACCAGTAAAAATAAATAAATAAATAAACAAATTAACTAGGAAAAAAAGGATATTAAAAAATGGAGCAAGCAGACCCAGCATTTTGACCATATAAATAGTAATAGAGATATTGCATTGAAGATGGGGATAAATAGCATAATGGTTATGCAAAGAGACTCATGCCTTAGGCTCCATAGTCCCAGCTTCAATCCACCCCCCCCACCATAAGCCAGAGCTGAGCAGTGCTCTGGTAAAAAATACCAGAGAGAGAGAGAGAGAGATAGGTCGCATTGCTCTCTGAGGGGGGTGGGATGGGTGAGAGAAGAGGCAGGTTAAGCAACCTTCAAAAGTTTCAGGGGTGGTGGTTGTTTTGGTCATTTCTCTGCCTAGCTCAGGCACTCTAGGAGCATCATGCGTTAGGTATACCTCGCCTGCCAACTCTTCTATGCTTTCCTAACTCATCTTATTTTTATTTTTTCTTCATTCCTTCCATGTTTAGCGGACCCTCGAAGTGAGAGTGAGCGGGTGGAATTCTTTAATCTGGTCCTGCTGTTCTGTGAACTGATCCGACACGATGTTTTCTCCCACAACATGTATACTTGTACCCTCATCTCCCGGGGGGACCTTGCCTTTGGAGCCTCCGGTCCTCGGCCTCCCTCCCCATTTGATGACCCTGTTGACGACCCAGATCGCAAGGAAGCGGAGGGCAGTAGCAGTAGCAAGCTGGAGGTGAGTGGGCTCCTGTTTGTGCTTCTTCTGATAGCCAGCCCCATTGTCTCACTCCCAATGACCACTTAGCCTCCTTTACCTAATAATGAGGGAGGACTTTCTTCAGTGCTTTGTGGTGTACAAAATACTGTCACATCATTTTTCCCCTTCAGTTTGAGTCTCAAAGTGAGGACCTACAATACCCATTTTATTTTATTTTTAAAATATTTGTTTACTTGTATTTGTTTAGTGGGGGAGAGAGAGATGGGGGGAGAGATAGAGGGGCGCAGACACAGACACGCCAGAGCACTGGATTGAGGCTCAAAGCCTCAGCCATAAAAGTCCTTTACAAAACCTTTGTGCTGTCTCTACAGCTCTGGTTTTTCTTTTTCTTTTCCTTTTTCCTCTTTTTCTTTTTGCCAGAGCACTGCTCAGCTCTGGCTTATGTTAGTACTGAGGTATACTGGTGCTAGGGATTGAACCTGGGACCTCAGAGCCTCATATATGAAAGTTGTTTGCATAATTATTGTGCTGTCTCCCTTTTTTGTGACAGATTATTGAGCTAAGTTGTTTATTTTAACATGTATCTTGAGAAAAAGAGGAAAAAGGAAAGACATCATTTTGGCCATTTAAACCCTAAGTTAAAGACCAAGTTTTGTGAAAGTAAACATAAAATTATTAAGGCCAAAGGAGATGATATATAAACATCATTTGATTGCATGACTGGTCTGAATATAAGAATATATTCTAGGCAAAATCATTATGGAATTGATCTTTAAAAAAAGTCTATGTGGGAGTCAGGCTGTAGCGCAGTGGGTTAACCGCACCTGGTGTGAAGCACAAGGACTGGCCTAAAGATCCCAGTTCGAGCCCCCAGCTCCCCACCTACAGGGTAGTTGCTTCACAGGTGGTGAAGCAGGTCTGCAGGCGTCTTATCTTTCTCTCCCCCTCTCTGTCTTCCTCTCCTCTCTCCATTTCTCTCTGTCCTATCTAACAGTGACCACAACAACAATAAAAAACAACAAGGACAACAAAAGGGAAAATAAATAAATAAAATTTAAAAAATTCTGTGTATGTGTGGTGTTCCCCCAATTGCTTTTTAATTAAAAATAAATGATCCCTACTTTAAAGATGAAGGAAAGAACCAGGTGGTGGCTCACCTGATAAGGAGTATATGGAGGACCTGGGTTCAAGTCCTCAGTCCCCACCTGCAAAATAAAGCAATTTATTGTTTATTTTTTAAATATTTATTTACTCCCTTTTGTTGCTCTTGTTTTATTGTAGTTATTGTTGTTGTTGTTGCATAGGACAGAGAGAAATGGAGAGAGGAGGGGAAGACAGAGGGTTTGAGAAAGATAGACACCCGCAGACCTGTGTCACCGCTTGGCAAGTGACTCCTCTGCAGGTGGGGAGCTGGGGGCTTGAACTGGGATCCTTATGCTGGTCCTTGCACTACTGCCCAAATCCTTTTTTTTTTTTTTTTTGAGATTTTATTTATCCATGAGAAATGATAGTACATGTGCTGCTGGGAATTGAACTCGGGACCTCATGCTTGAGAGTCCAAAGCTTTATCCACTGGACCACACTGGGTGTCTCTCTCTCTCTTTCTTTCTTCCTTCCTTTCTTTCTTTACTTCCTTCCTTCCTTCCTTCCTTCCTTCTTCTTCTTTTAAAATATTTTATTTATTAATGAGAAAGGAGGAGAGAAAGAACTAGACATCACTCTAATACATGTGCTACTGGGGATTGAACTCAGGACCCCATGCTTGAGAGTCCAATGCTTTATCTACTGTTCCACCTCCCAGACCACAGGGTGTTTCTATTTCTATCTCTCTCCCTCTCACCTCTATCAAGAAAAAAAAATGACTACTGGAAATGGTAGAGCTATTACTGGCACAGAGCCCCATCTATAACCCTGGTGACAGACGGAGGAAAAAAAAAACTAGAGGAACCAGGCCCATAGTGGCTAATTGTCCTAATATGGCCTCCTCTCGAGCTCCCCCATCATTCTTTCTAGACCCCGGGGGGAGCAACTCCCTGGGGCTAAAGCAACTCCCTGGAGCCAAAGCAACTTTTCTTTCTTTCTTTTTTAATTATCTTTTAATAGTATTATCTGTATTTATTTATTGGATAGAGACAGCCAGAAATCAAGAGGGAAGGGGGAATAGAGAGGAAGAGAGACAGACGCCTGTAGCACTGCTTCACCACTCGTGAAGTTTTCCCCTCTACAGGTGGGGACCAGGGACTCGAACCTGGATCCTTGCACATTGTAACATGTGTGCTCAACCAGGTGTGCCACCACCCAGCCCAAAACTTTTCTTATGTTCTGTGTCCTCAGGATCCAGGGCTCTCAGAGTCTATGGACATCGACCCTAATTCCAGTGTACTCTTTGAGGACATAGAGAAGCCTGATTTCTCAGTAAGTTGGATCCTGGAATAGAAGAACCCAGACTCTTATGATGCTTCTTTATGATGCTCTGTGATGCTTCTTTGGTGGGTGGGTGGGGTCTCTCTGTGCCCCTCCGCCCCTTCTCTTTGTCTAAATGTTCTATCCTCTTGCCTTTTTTTTCTTAGCTATTTTCTCCAACCATGCCCTGTGAAGGGAAGGGCAGCCCATCCCCTGAAAAACCAGATGTTGACAAGGAGGTGAAGCCCCCCCTTAAGGAGAAGATAGAAGGCACCCTTGGGGTCTTGTATGATCAGCCTCGGCACGTGCAATATGCCACCCACTTTCCCATCCCCCAGGTACTGTTCTGTCAACACTTCATGGCCATGGCCATCTGTCATGAGCCCAGATCTCTGCCCAAGGACTGTGCTGAGGGGTTGGCACTGGTTGTGTTTAGGGTGCAGTCTATTGGGACGGGGCTTGGGCGTGGAGCATGCTTATGAGAGGTGGCCATGAGGCGCTTATTAGCGTCTGATGGTGCTGCTGGGATGCAGGAGGAGTCGTGCAGCCATGAGTGCAACCAGCGCTTGGTCGTACTGTTTGGGGTGGGAAAGCAGCGTGATGATGCCCGCCATGCCATCAAGAAAATCACCAAGGATATCCTGAAGGTTCTGAATCGCAAGGGGACAGCTGAAACTGGTGGGTTTGAGGCACCTTGAACAGATCTCCCCACCCTGGCCCCCCAAGAGCGCCCTAGTCAGTCTTCCCTTCCCAGGGTAGGGAACTCCCAGTCACATGTCCCAATGTCCTGTCTCTTGGAGTCTCCTGAGAGCTCTAGTCCTTTTGAAACTTCCCCCCTCATTCCCCCCCTCTACAGACCAGCTTGCTCCTATTGTGCCTCTGAATCCTGGAGACCTGACATTCTTAGGTACCTCACAGTAAGCCCCGTATTGCCCACCCCCTCCCTTTCCCCTCAACCTAGCACCTCCCTGTATGTATTCCTCTCAGGTCCACATAGTCTGTGGTCCTGGAAACCTTTGCTTCACTCTCCCTTCCCTCCCTCCCCCCACCCCTTCCTCAGCCCTCCCTTCCCCTCTTCCCTCTTCTTTCCTTCTCTTCCTCTCTTCCTCCTTCCTTCCCCGCTACCCTCCCCTCCTCCCGCAGCCTTTTCTCCATACTCCCTCCCCACCCCCTGATCAGCTAGGTGTCTTCCCTGGTCCTGACTGGTCTCTTTCCACTATCCCCTCAGGTGGGGAGGACGGACAGAAGCGGAGACGCAACCGGCCTGAAGCCTTCCCCACTGCTGAAGATATCTTTGCCAAATTCCAGCACCTTTCACACTATGACCAACACCAGGTCACAGCTCAGGTGTGGTCCTAAGTCCCTTTCCCAGATTCTGGCCTCCCATCCTGTTTTTCTTGCCTCCTTATCTCCCCACCCTCACTTCCTTCCCCACCCCCTGCAGGCAAAGCTGTTCACCTTCATCCCTTCCCAGCACCATCCTTTCCAGCTTCCCTGGTTCTTCCCACCACTCTCCAGTCCAGTCTCACTCCCACTGCCCTTATCAGGTCTCCCGGAATGTTCTGGAGCAGATCACGAGCTTTGCCCTGGGCATGTCATACCACTTGCCTCTGGTGCAGCATGTGCAGTTCATCTTTGACCTCATGGAGTATTCCCTCAGCATCAGTGGCCTCATCGACTTTGCCATTCAGGTGGGAAAGTGGGGAGAGACGGAAGGACAGAAAAAGGAGTTTGAGCTATATAGGATCTGAGCTACAGAAGTAGAGACTCCTGCCAGTATCCTGGGTTATTTGGAGGAGCAGAGTGACTAGAACAGGGGGTGGAACATGAGCTAAACAGTAGAAATAGAGACTCTTGAGCTCCCCGGGGAGGCCCCAGGGATGGATTAGGACATTGGGCACAAGCTGTCCCCCTGCAGCGTTCATAGCACTGTATCCTGGACACTGGTTAGATTGTTGATGTGGCATGCTAAGAAAGGACCATGGCACACTGCAGCCAGGGCCCCTTCTGTTCCCGAGGAGGCTCCCACAGGAAGGGGTTCAGCCTAGCCTTGCCAGCCACCCCCCCAAAACACAGTTTCTAACACTTGGAGCCACCTCTCATGGTTCACCCCTCCGTCACTCCTGCAGCTACTGAATGAACTGAGTGTTGTTGAGGCTGAGTTGCTTCTCAAGTCTTCTGACCTGGTGGGCAGTTACACGACCAGCCTGTGCCTGTGCATCGTGGCTGTATTGCGGCACTATCACGCCTGCCTCATCCTCAACCAGGATCAGATGGCACAGGTCTTTGAGGGGTAAGCAGGGTTTAGCATCACCAAAAGCAGGCAGGGCTCTGGTGAGTTCACGGCAGAATTGCCAGTGAGGAACCTGTGGGAAAGAGAGGTGGTTGTCACCAAGGGACTTGAATCTCCATGGGGTTGAGGGAGGAGTCTTGTGCGCAGCCCCCCACCCCACCCCCTACCCCACCCCCGTCTTCTGATCACCACCCCCTGCTGTTGTGGCGCCCTTGTGACAGGCTGTGCGGTGTAGTGAAGCACGGAATGAATCGATCAGATGGCTCCTCTGCGGAACGCTGTATCCTTGCTTATCTCTATGATCTGTACACCTCCTGTAGCCATTTAAAGAGCAAATTTGGGGAGCTCTTCAGGTAAGAGAGGAGAGAAGTGTGGGCCAAGAGTGGGGCCTAGTCCCATCTTCATCCCCTTACCACCCAAGTCAGGAGCAGGACACAGCCCAGACCCTTGCTGCTTCTGTCAGATCATTGTGTGTGTGTGTGTGTGTGTGTGTGTGTGTGTGTGTGTGTGTGTGTGTGAGAGAGAGAGAGAGAGAGAGAGAGAGAGACTGAGAGACTGACTGTGGGGGGGTAGGGAGCTGTATCCTCATATTCTTGCTTTCTGGAAGTGGGCCTTCTTCCTTGTCAGCCTTGCCTTCAGCCTATCCTTAGAGGGCCCGTACTCCTCTATCCTGCCCCCAGAAGCCCCTTAGTTTCACTGGCTTCCTTCCCTATGCAGTTCACTTGGTCCTAACTCCCTTTTTCTTATCCCAATGCCCCTGGTCATTCACACACTCTCTCTTTTTCTCCCCCCCACTTCTGCAGTGACTTCTGCTCCAAGGTGAAGAACACCATCTATTGCAATGTGGAACCATCAGAATCCAATATGCGCTGGGCACCAGAGTTCATGATTGACACTCTAGAGAACCCCTCAGCTCACACCTTTACCTATACAGGGCTAGGCAAGAGTCTTAGTGAGAACCCTGCTAACCGCTACAGCTTTGTCTGCAATGCCCTTATGCACGTCTGTGTGGGGCACCATGATCCTGATAGGTATGGGGTGTCCTGGGTGAGGCATGGATGGGCACCATGCCCCTGCTTGAGGTTGGGAGGGATATGATGCCCAGGAGATAATAGCCACCTCAGTTATTGCCAGGGTGGAAAGGAAAACTTAAGTCTGAGGCTTCACGGGACAAAATGGTTGTTGATTTTTTTTGTTGTTGTTGTTTGGTTAGTTGGTTGATTTTGGCTTTGTTGATTTGTTTTCCCTGAAGGCATCTGTGCTTCTCTCTAGGGTGAATGACATTGCCATTCTGTGCGCCGAGCTGACTGGCTACTGCAAGTCACTGAGTGCAGAATGGTTAGGCGTCCTCAAGGCCCTGTGCTGCTCCTCCAACAATGGCACTTGTGGCTTCAATGACTTGCTCTGCAATGTAGATGTGAGCCCTGGGACCGGGGACTTGGCTGGGGAGTGAGGCAGTTGTGACGGCAGGGGTCCAGTGGTGAGGACCTCAGAAGCATATGAG
This sequence comes from Erinaceus europaeus, assembly GCF_950295315.1. Classification (NCBI taxonomy): domain Eukaryota; kingdom Metazoa; phylum Chordata; class Mammalia; order Eulipotyphla; family Erinaceidae; genus Erinaceus; species Erinaceus europaeus. Next base: position 76,152,301 of record NC_080185.1, on the reverse strand, counting down.
CTCTTGAAGCAGGGAGACACAGCATTGTGATTAGGCACCCACCTCTTCCCCATGCTGAGTCACCTTACCAGCCTGATCTTCTCTTTGCCAGGTCAGTGACCTCTCCTTTCACGACTCTCTGGCTACTTTTGTTGCTATCCTGATCGCTCGGCAGTGTTTACTCCTGGAAGACCTGATCCGCTGTGCTGCCATCCCATCGCTTCTTAATGCTGGTGAACTACTAATCCTTTTCACAAAATAATTAAAAATGTATTCATTTCACAGAGGATAGATAGTTTCATATGAGTTGTCCAGGAGATGGCAGTGGATAAGGCATAGGACTCTCAAGCATGAGATCCTGGGTTCAGTCCCTGGACCAATCCATGTACTAGAGCGATATCCATGTACTAATTCAATCCATGTTTTACAGTGATGTCTGGTTCCTTCTCTTTCCTCCTGTCTTTCTCATTAACAAGTAAATTAAATCTTTTTTTTTTTAAAGAGAGAGTTTCACGTGAGAAAGAAACCAGAACACTACTCTGCAGCAGATGGTACTAGGGTTTAAACTCTGGCTTCGGGCATGCAAGTCCTGAACTCTACCAACTGTACAATTTCCCTGGCCCTGAATGACCACTCTTTGACCTCTAGATTTTATGAAGACATTTGATGGAGGCACACTGATTGTTTTTTTTTCTGCTTTATTATCTTTATTGGATAGAGACAGCCAGAAGTTGAGAGGAAGAGGAGACAGAGAGAGACCGAGACCTACAGCACTGCTTCAACCACTTGCAAAGATTTCTTCCTGCAGGTGGGGACCAGGGACTCAAACCCAGGTCCTTAAAACATAGGCTTAACGAAGTGCACCATCACCTGGCCCCTTCACAGTGATTGTTCAGTGTGTGAGGCTCCCTCTTGCCATCAGGCCATTTTCTTGTGGCACTCCTTAGTCTAGAGGAGGCCTTTTTCTTTTTCTTCTTTTAAATATTAATTTATTTATTTAGGAAGGAGAGAACCAGAGTGTCAACGTTGGCACACATAGTACCAGAGATTGAACTCAGGACTCAGTATTTGAGAGTGTCCAATGCTTTATCAACTATGCCATCTCCCAGGCCATGGGCAGGTATTTTTTCAGACCCTGCATCATAGTCCTAATGTTTTCAGATGATGACCCTTCAAACCATTCACTTTATAGTCCACAGTACTAGGTTTCTCTGCTTCTCCAGCATTATCTTGTTTTTTGTTTGTTTGTTTTTTATTTTTCTCCTTTTGCCTGACCACGTCTTCCCTTTGAGCCCCATCACTACCCACAAGTCCCTCCCCCCCATCCTTGCTGATGTACTTTGCTTCCCTTTTGGTAGCTTGCAGTGAACAAGACTCTGAACCTGGGGCCCGGCTTACCTGCCGCATCCTCCTCCATCTTTTCAAGACACCTCAGCTCAACCCTTGCCAGTCAGATGGAAGTAAGTGGCCCTCTGAGTCAGCCAAGAGTGGAAACCATGACTCCCCACTCCTACCAGTTCTTCTGTTGCTTCCCCTGACTCCAGCTTCCTCCCCAGACAAACCTACTGTAGGAATCCGCTCCTCCTGTGACCGCCACCTGCTGGCTGCCTCCCAGAACCGCATCGTGGATGGAGCTGTGTTTGCTGTTCTCAAGGCTGTGTTTGTCCTTGGTATGACGGGAGGAAGAAGGAGTGGTGCCAGCCACACTACAAAGAACAGTCTTTTTCTCTCCCAAAGGTGGTCTCTCTGACCTTTGGGGAGGAGAGGAGGGAGGGCAGTGTATTTCTGTCTTTGGTGGCAGGTTGTGGAGAATGGCTGCCTCTGTGGGTCTGGGTTGGGTCTCTCCACAGTGTTTGGATCTCATGCCACCCTCCCTATCTCCTGCCTGTGAACCACAGGGGATGCAGAACTGAAGGGGTCAGGCTTCACAGTGACGGGAGGAGCAGAGGAACTTCCAGAGGAGGAAGGAGGAGGTGGCAGTGGTGGTCGGAGGCAGGGTGGCCGCAACATCTCTGTGGAGACAGCCAGTCTGGATGTGTATGCCAAGTATGTGCTGCGCAGCATCTGCCAGCAGGTCAGTCTCACCTCCCCCAACCCACCTCCTAAACACCTCGACATAATGTAGTCTTGTTTCCCCGCCATGTGCCCTTTACCACCTTACTATACACCATGCCCTTTACCAAGCCCTGCCCATTCCCCTATGCCTAGCCCTACAGTTGTTGCCCCAGTCTCCTAATGATCAGCTTCCTCAGGAATGGGTAGGAGAACGTTGCCTTAAATCACTGTGTGAGGACAGCAATGACCTACAAGATCCTGTGTTGAGTAGCGCCCAGGCCCAGCGTCTCATGCAACTCATTTGCTACCCACATCGACTGCTGGACAATGAGGATGGGGAAAACCCCCAGAGGCAACGCATTAAGCGCATTCTCCAGGTAGGACAAGGTAACAAGGGCCTTGTAAGAAGCAGTTAAGCCCAGACTTGGGATGAAGTAATAGGCATCTTTTTTTAAAATATTTTATTCATTTATTGGATAAAAATGGAAAGAAATTGAGAGGGAAGGGAGAGAGAGAGACAGACCAACCTAGACCTGCAGGACTGCTTCACCATTCATGAAGCTTACCCCCTATAGGTAGGGACCGAGGACTTGAACCCTAGTCTTGTGCATAGTAATGTGCTCAAACAGGTGTGCCTGGCCCCAGCACTAGGAGCTCAAAGAGTAATGGGGGGGATAGTTCAGGAGAGAGGGAGATAAACATGTGTGGGTAAGGGTGCTGTACAGCAGTAGTGCACTAGACTTTCCTAGGTTCAATCCCCAGTGCCACCAGAAGTCAGGCTTTAGCAGTGTTCTGGTCTCTCTTTCTCTTGTCTCTCTGTCACCAAAATTAGTAAATTCTTTTTTTTTTAAATTTTTTTGTTTGTTACTAAAAGTATGTTATAGGAGTTGGGTGGTAGCACAGTGGGTTAAGTGCATGTGGCGCAAAACGCAAGGACCATCGTAAGGATCCTGGTTTGAGCCCCCAGCTCGCCACCTACAGGGGAGTCGCTTCACAGGTGGTAAAGCAGGTCTGCAGATGTCTACCTTTCTCCCCCCTTCTCTGTCTTCCCCTCCTATTTCCATTTCTCTCTGTCCTATCCAACAACGACCACAACAATAATAACTACAACAATAAAACAACAAGGGCAACAAAAGGGAATAAATAAATATTTTAAAAAATAGGATGTTACAAGATTTTAAGATTACAATGTATACTTCCACACCCACCACCAAACTCCCATACCCCCACCCTTCCACCTCCCAAAGAAAACCATCGTAGTTCTCACAAATCTTACAGTTTAGAAAATGTTCCTTTTTTTACAAGGATGTCAGCAAAAGTTGGTAACAGAAATAACCTCAGATTGAGTTTATTTTTTTAAATATTGTATGTATGGGGCAGAGGGTAGATAGCATAATGGTTATGCAAACAGACTCTCATGCCTGAGGCTCCAAAGTCCCAGGTTCAATCCCCCACACCACATAAGCTAGAGCTGAACAGTGCTCTGGTTAAAAAAATTATTTATTTATTTGTTTGTTTATTTTGGGGGTAGAGATAGATAGAGATTAAATGGGAAGAGGAGATAGAGTGGAAAAGAAAAAGAGACACCTGCAGTACTGCTTCACCATTTGCTTCACTGCCTTGCAGGTGAGGACAAGGGGCTTGGACCTGTATCTTTGAGCATGATATCATGAATCCTGTAGCAAGTGTACCACCACCCAGCCCCATGGCATGAGTTCAGAAGTAAAGCCCATATGGTCCAGACACTTTAGACTGTAGAGTGAAAGCAAAGCTCTGTGGAGTAGGATTTACTCACCAGTGTCTTATCAGTAGACAGAATAACATCTGGGAGGCTTAATTGGAGGCTTTGCATGTTGAGCATTTAGGTCATAACTCAGTAATGAGTAATAGTAGTTGCTGCTTATGGAGTATCTGCCTTGTGTCAGGTACTGTGCTTGGCACAGCACATCCGTTTTCTCAGTGCATCTTCACAAGCAGGTAAAGTAGATATGAGGATCCCTACTTGGCCAGTGCAAAAACTGAGGCACATAAAAGTCACCTAGCTAGAAAGTTTAGAGTCAGTGTGTGAATCTCAAGGCATGTCTGTGCCATCTCTGGGTCACTGTACTACTTCAGATAGTCAGATGATAGGAAGGTAGGAAAATGAAGTCACTGAGGGCAGTGGCTTAAACATAATGAAGTCTCTTCAGCCTGAAGAAGATAAAGTTAAAGAGAGATTATCCAACAGTAGCCTTCTAGTCTTTAAAGGACTTTGAGCAGTTGATCTGTCTGTCTGTCTAAAACAGGAGCAGCAAGAGGCTGGGGAGATAGCATAAATGGTTCCACAAAAGACTTTCATGTCTGAGGCTCCAAGGTCCCAGGTTCAGTCCCTAGCTCCACCATAAGCCAGAACTGAGCAGAGCTCTCCTCTCTCTCTCTCTCTCTCTCTCTCTCGCTCTTGCTCTCTCTCGCTCTCGCTCTCTCTCGCTCTCTTCCTTCATTCTTCCCTTCCTTCCTTCCTTTCTTTCTTTCTTTCTTTCTTTCTTTCTTTCTTTCTTTCTTTTTTGCCTCCAGGGTTATCACTGGGGCTCAGTGCCTGCACTATGAATCCACTGCTCCTGGAGGCCATTTTTTCCTTTTGTTGCCCTTGTTATTGTTGTTATTGTTGCTGTTGTTGTTGTTGGATAGGACAGAGAGAAATGGAAAGAGGAGAGGAAAACAGAGAGGAGGAGAGAAAGTTAGATACCTACAGACTTACTTTGCCACTTGTGAAGCAAACCCCCCCCCCCCCGCAGGTGGAGAGTCAGGGACTTGAACTGGGATCCTTACACCGATCCTTGTGCTTCGAGCCATGTTCTTTCTCTGTATATTTATGTCTCTTATCTCTTCCCCCTCATTAAAATAAAAAAATTAAATATTTAATATATTTTATTATTTATTTCCTTTTTGTTGCCCTTGTTGTTTTTATTGTTGTAGTTATTATTGTTGATGTTGTCGTTGTTGGACAGGACAGAGAAATGGAGAGAGGGGGAGAGAAAGACAGACACCTGCAGACCTGCTTCACCGCCTGTGAAATGACTCCCCTGCAGGTGGAGAGCAGGGGCTTGAACCAGGATCCTTATGCCAGTCCTTGAGCTTTGTACCACGTGCGCTTAACCCATTGCACTACCACCCAACTAAAACAGGAGAAGCAAGTTTCAACTATAACAGTAAGAATTTAGGTTGCACATTAAGCAGAACTTCCTATGGATGTGAAGCTCTGGTACAGTAAAGTGGAGAAAGATGTGCGATCTTTCTTGAGCCATTGCTTAAAATAGGATAGGGGAGTTGGGCAGTAGCACAGCTGGTAAAGCTCAGGTGGCGCAAAGCACAAGGACCAGCATAAGGATCCCGGTTCGAGCCCCCAGCTCCCCACCTGCAGGGGAGTCGCTTCACAGGCAGTGAAGCAGGTCTATAGGTGTCTATCTTTCTCTACCCTTCTCTGTCTTCCCCTCTTCTATCCATTTCTCTCTGTTCTATCCAACAATGACGACATCAATAACAACAATAATAACTACAACAATAAAACAACAAGGGCAACAAAAGGGAATAAATAAATATTTGTTTAAAAATTTTAAAAAAATAGGATAGTCAGATACCAGTCTCATAGAACATGTTTGGGAATATTTCCCCCACTTCAGTCTTTGAGAAGAGTTTTGAGGAGCATGTGTGTAAGGTTTTCTTTGAAAGACTTAGAGAATTCATTAGTAAAGCTGTCTTTTTATTCTTGAGAAGACTTTACTGATTCAATTTCTTTTTTAATTTTTTTTTATTATTATTAATTTTATTTTTGAGAGAGATGCAGAGAGTAAGACACACACAGAGAGAGAAACACCAGAGCACTGCTCAGCTCTGGCTTATGGTGGTGCGGGGGATTGAACCTGGGACTTAGGAGCCTCAGGCATGAGAGTCTGTTTGCATAACCATTATGCTATCTCCCCCGCACTGATTCAATTTCTATGTTAGTGATTCAGGTTTGGGCAGTGGCCTAAGTCTAAGAATGTGTGCATTTCATCTCAGTTGTCTAATTTGTTTGCTTAACCATTTTGGATTATTTAAATGGAATATTTTCTAAAGATGGGGACCTCTAGGCATATGTATTTCAAGGTTGTGAAAGATCAGGAGCTTGCTTTTGAGAGGGGATGATGGTGAGTGGCTGGGGTGACAACCTTGGTGGTGGGATCTCATTGTCACAGAACCTGGACCAGTGGACCATGCGGCAATCTTCCTTGGAGCTCCAGCTTATGATAAAGCAGACCCCTAACAATGTGAGTGGTGCCTGGACCCTCCTTTCCCCATGACCACTTCCAACTCCAATTCTTAGGAAGGTGGGCTACCAGAGAAGAACCTGTGTCCTACTCTTATGCTTTTAAACTGAGAGAGAGAAGAGGAAGATGGCCAACGTGAAATTGATGATGAGGGAAATAGCTTGGGCATATTGGGGCTCTGAGGTAGAGGGAATGTTGGTGTTGCTGCTGAAGGCTGTTTATTTTCTGTGGCCATAAAGCAAGGGGGTAGGTAAAGGAGAAGTCATTGGGGACTTGGAGAAAAATGGAAGTGCTAGAAGACGTGACTTCTGGCAGAGTCAGTCAGTCCCTCCCCTCCCAGAAGTCTCCACAGATTCCTTCCTCTGCCCTCATTTCCCATCTTGGCTACTGTCTGTAAGGCTACCCCTTGCCTTTCATCCTTCCCAGGAGATGAACTCCCTTTTAGAAAACATTGCCAAGGCCACTATTGAAGTTTTCCAGCAGTCGGCTGAGACAGGGTCATCTGGCAGCACGGCAAGCAACATGCCCAGCAGCAGCAAGACCAAGCCTGTGCTCAGGTTAGGTGGAAATCTGCTAGCATCCATGCCCTTGTGAGTTTGTCTTCTGGCAGCACTCATGATTCCAGTCACGTGGAGACAACCACATGGCATGTCCATTCAGGAAAGAAGTTGGATTGTCCCCTACATTGCTCTTCTCTAACCCTGTGAACCTCATTTGTTCTCTAGCTCTCTAGAACGCTCTGGTGTGTGGTTGGTGGCCCCCCTCATTGCTAAACTGCCCACCTCTGTCCAAGGACATGTGCTCAAGGCTGCTGGGGAGGAGTTGGAGAAGGGTCAGCACCTGGCTTCCTCTTCCTCACGAAAAGAACGTGATCGGCAAAAGCAGAAGAGGTGAAGGAGCTGGGTTGAGCTGGCGGGGAGAGGATTAAAGGGACTAAGGAAAGGAGGTGGGTCCAGGGGAGAAAAAAAAAGTTTAGGCTTAGAAACCAAGGACAAAAGTCATAGAAAGAAAGTCGGGCTGTAGAGCAGCAGGTTAAGCGCAGGTGGCTCAAAGCACAAGGACCGGCCTTAAGGATCCCGGTTCGAGCCCCTGGCTCCCTACCTGTAAGGGAGTCTCTTCACAGGCAGTGAAGCAGGTCTGCAGGTGTCTATCTTGCTCTCCCCCTCTCAGTCTTCCCCTCCTCTCTCCATTTCTCTCTGTCTATCCACCAACAACGACAACAATAATGACTACAACAATAAAACAAGGGCAACGAAAGGGAATAAATAAATAAATAAATATTATTTTAAAAAGTCATAGAAAAGGGGCCAGGTGGTGGTGCATCTGGTTAAGCGCACACATTAGTGTGCAAGGACCCAGGTTCAAGCCCCTGATCCCTACCTGCAGGGGGAAAGCTTCACAAGTGGTGAAGTAGAGCTGTAAGTGTCTTTCTGTCTCTCTCCCCTCTCAATTTCTCTCTATCCAGTAATAAATGAATAATTTAAAAAAATCATAGAAAAGGGAAAAATCAAAGGGTAAGAGTGGGCATGGCTGAGCACGAGGTTAAACCTTTGTTTAAAAAGACTCATTTATGGGGGTTGGGCAGTAGCACGGTGGGTTAAGCACATGTGGCGCCAAGCGCAAGGACCAGCATAAGGATCCCAGTTCGAGCCCAACTCCCTACCTGTAGGAGTGTCACTTCACAAGCGGTAAAGCAGGTGTGCAGGTGTCTGTCTTTCTCTCCCCCTCTCTGTCTTCCCATTTCTCTCTCGATTTCTCTACGTCCTATCCAACAACAATGATATAAATAATAACCACAACAACGGGAGTTGGGTGGTAGCGTAGTGGATTAAATGCACGTGGCACGAAGTGCAAGGACCAATATAAGGATCCTAGTATGAGCCCCTGGCTCCCCACTTGCAGGGGAGTCACTTCACAGGTGGTGAAGCAGGTCTGCAGGTGTCTGTCTTTCTCTCACCCTCTCTGTCTTCCCCACCTCTCTCCATTTCTCTCTGTCCTATCTAACAATGACGACATCAATAGCAACAACAATAATAACTACAACTACAACAATAAAAAGGGCAACAAAAAGGAAAATAAATAAACAAATAAATAAACAATAACCGTGGTCTAGGAGGTGGCGCAGTGATAAAGCTTTGGACTCAAACATGAGGTCCTGAGTTCGATCCCCAGCAGCACATATGCCAGAGTGATGTCTGGTTCTTTCTCTCTCCTCCTGACTTTCTCATAAATTAAAAAAAATCTTTAAAAAAATTAACTACAACAACAATAAAACAAGGGCAACAAAAGGCAAAAAAATTAGCCTCCAGGAGCAGTGGATTCGTAGTGCAGACACCGAGCCCCAGCAATAACCTTGGAGGCAAAAAAAGATTAATTTTTGTTGCCAGTGATAAATCTTATTATTTTTAAAAAGATTACTAGTGGGAGTCGGGCGGTAACACAGTGCGATTGGCGCGGGTGGCGCAAAGCACAAGAACCTGCTTAAAGATCCCGGTTCGAGCCCCTGGCTCCCCACCTGCAGGGGAGTCGCTTCACATATGGTGAAGCAGGTCTGCAGGTGTCTATCTTTCTCTTCTCCCCTGTCTTCCCCTCCTCTCTCCATTTCTCTCTGTCCTATCCAACGATATCAATAATAACTACAACAATAAAACAACAAGGGCAACAAAAAGGGAATAAATATTTTTAAAAAGATTACTAGTGAGAAAGAGAGGGAGAAAGAATCAGAAGATCACTTGGGACCTCAATCCTGAGAGTCCAACATTTTATTCACTGTGGTACCTCCCAGGCCACAAGAATATATATAATAGGTACAGATATTGAGAGGGAAGGGGGAGATAGAGAAGAATCGAGAGAGACATGGTCTGGGAAGTGACACAGTGGATAAAGCACTGGGCTCTCAAGCATGAGGTCCCAAGTGCAATCCCTGGCAGCACATGTGCCAGAGTGATGTTTAGCTCTTCCTCACTCTCCTGTCTTTCTCATTAATAGATAAATAAAATATTTAAAAGAGAGAGAGAGAGAAGAAGAAGCGAGAGAGAGAGACAGAGAGAGAAACAAATACTTGCACCACTGTTTCACCACTTGTGAAGCTGGTGGAGACTGGGGGCTTGCATCTGTGTGGTCAACCAGGTGCACCACCACTGAATCCCTACAAGAGATTAGATCTTTTTAAATATTTATTTATTTATTTTCCCTTTTGTTGCCCTTGTTGTTTTTTATTGTTGTTGTAGTTATTGTTATTGTTTGATAAAAGACAGAGAGAAATGGAGAGAGGAAGGGAAGACAAGAGAGGGGGAGAGAAAGAAAGACACCTGCAGACCTGCTTCACTGCTTGTGAAGTGACTTCCCTGCAGGTGGGGAGCCAGGGGCTTGAACTGGGATCCTTAATACTGGTCCTTGTGCTTTGCGCTACCTGTGCTTAATCTGCTGTGCTACTTATTGCCCGACTCCCCAAGAGGTTAGATCTTAAGAGAGTAGAGTCTGGGGGCTTGGAAGACTAGTTAGTTGAAAGTTGTCTAATCTCCAACCCCTGCTCATGTTCCTTTCTTTTTTCCCTATCTTTAGCATGTCCCTATTGAGCCAGCAGCCCTTCTTATCACTGGTGCTGACGTGTCTGAAAGGGCAGGATGAGCAGCGTGAGGGACTCCTTACCTCTCTCTACGGCCAGGTGCACCAGGTATAGGTGTTTGGGCCATGGAGCCAGGCAGAAAGACGGAGAAGCCTGCACTTAAGAGGCAACTGTGTCCACGGAACCTTCAGTCTTGTATGATGAATGCCTTGGGTGCTTTGGGATGGAAGTGAGAAGATCCCTGAACTTTGTTATACTCATTTCTGTCTTAGATTGTGAACAATTGGAGGGACGACCAGTACTTAGATGATTGCAAACCAAAGCAGCTAATGCACGAGGCACTCAAACTGCGGCTCAACCTGGTGAGAGGGGAAGCTGGGACAAAGAAGGAAGCAGAGCAAAGAAGCCCTGGTGGGTGAGGGTGAGGGATTATGGAGGGCCCAGCTACTCTGAATCTTCTAGTATCAACCCAACTCTCTTTTAAAAACACAGTATCTGAAAGGGGTGAAGGGGAGACTAGATTCTCACAGGGACCCTAACTCAGTGTCCTAGATCCTGCTGTGGTTCTAGAAGCCCATAGAGGAATTAGCAGTGCCCCCCCCCCCAGTTCATTTTATAAGTGAGGAAACCAAAGCCCAGAGATATCAGTGAAGTCATGAGGCAAATCATAGGTGGCACTGGAAGGTGACCTCAGTTGTCCCTAGGCACACCCACCCCAAGTTCTCATCCGAGCTTTCCCTAAGTGCTGAACTTGGTCCTGGAGCCATCTGACTGACTTGCTGTGACCCTGGCAGGTGGGGGGCATGTTTGATACAGTGCAGCGCAGCACCCAGCAGACCACAGAGTGGGCCGTGCTACTCCTGGAGATCATCATCAGCGGCACTGTGGACATGCAGTCCAACAAGTAAAGCACCTCCACCTCCTCCTTCCACTTTTGTACCCAGGAGACCCTTTCTCCCCCACCCACACCAAGAGCACACCCTGATTCTTTTATTAGTGTGGTCCCCACAGCAGATGGTGAAGTCCTGACTCCCCTACCCATTGGGTTCCTTGGGATATTGTAATTTGTTTTATCTTTGAAAGATTTATTTATTTATTTATTTATTTTGGATAGAGGTAGAGAGAAATTGAGAGGGTAGAGAGAGGGAGAGAGAAAGAGAGACACCTGCAACTCTGCTCCACCACTTGTGAAGCTTCCCCCTTGCAGGTGGGGACCAGGGACTTGAACCCAGGTCCTTGTGCATGGTAACATGGGCGCTCAACCAGGTGCTCCACCACCGGGTCCCTGGGGTGTGTCTTCAAGCACTGCTGCCTGCTCCTGTCCCACATCCAGGCTCTTGTTTCTCATTACATCTCTCCTCCCTGCCTTTCCGTCACAGTGAGCTCTTCACAACCGTGCTGGACATGCTGAGTGTGCTCATCAATGGGACCCTGGCTGCAGACATGTCCAGCATTTCCCAAGGCAGCATGGAAGAGAACAAGCGTGCATATATGAACCTCGCAAAGAAGCTGCAGGTGAGCAGAGGCAGCCAGGGCAAGGCCCAGGTGATGGCATCTCAGCTCCTTGTTCCCTGGTCTTGCCTTTATGCCTAGTCTTGGGGACTTGATCCTAGCTAAAGCTCCCCTCCCTTGACCTCTTAGCCATTCTTTTCTTTGTTGCTCAGATAGGCTTCCCTGGGCATCTTCATGCCAGCTTCTGTACTGTCACCTGAGGCAGCCCACCCCTCTTTTCCTGTGTCCTTGAACACTTGTTACATCTTCCCCTGCCCACAGAAAGAGCTGGGGGAGCACCAGTCAGACAGCTTGGAGAAGGTGCGCCAGCTGCTGCCACTGCCCAAGCAAACCCGGGACGTCATCACATGTGAGCCCCAAGGCTCCCTCATTGACACTAAGGGCAACAAGATTGCTGGCTTCGATTCCATCTTCAAGAAGGAGGCATGTTTCGTTGTGGTGTCCTCTCCCCTTTGGTGCAAGAGCCTTCCCTGATCACCTGATCTCTACCACGGGCCCATCAGGGTGGAGACTCCACCAAGGCCCTGCCTGTCAAACTGTCTCTGTGGGGCCAAGCTAATCACTTCACTTTCCTTACATTCCTTCTCCTCATCTTGGAAGGCTTACTTGCCTTCCTTGTTTTTCCTTTCACCCAGGGCTATGCCACACCACCCACATTCACCTTGGAGCATAGCACCCATCTTTCAGCATCCTGCTCTCCTCTTTCCTCTGCCCCACCTGCCTCCAGTCAGACTCCACCCCTCCCTGTACCCCACACAGTCATCTAGATAACAGCTCATTGTCCCATACCCTTGCATTTCTCTCTCCCATTCACCCATCTCTGCATAATTTTCTCTTTCCCATCTCTCTGGCAGTCAGTGTTTGTCAAATGACCATAATCATTGTGTTTCATAGAGGAGAGGAAAAAGGATAAAGAGTTTGAAATCCAGAGCCCTTCCCATTCAGACATGTATTTCCCAAGTTTCTTTTCCTGCCCCATCTCATTCCCTGCCTCCCTTCCTCCCTCCCCTCTTTTCTGGTTTTCCTTGGAATACCTTTATGATATGTGTTCCTGAACACTTCACTATATGCCTCACTGTCTTTTGGAGTGTCTCTGACTCACTTACTTTACCTTTCTCTGGATCTCCCCACTTGTCTTTCTCTCTCTCTCTCTGCCTCTCTTTAGTCCCTCACTAACAGTGTCGGTGTTGCTCATGCTCTGCTCCCTTCACTCTGTGCCCTCCTCACCCCTGTTAACTCTGTCTCCTCCATGTGGACCTATGTGTGTCCTTGCCCCTGACTGTCCTCCTCTCACCATCGCCCCTATTCTTTCATTCAGCCTACATTTTCCTTCTTCCCCAAGTCCTGGAAGTCTGGTTTCTGTTTCCCAAGTATCAGAGGCTCACTGGTTCTCATTTTCCGAAGCAGGGTCTGCAAGTTTCCACCAAGCAAAGGCTGTCCCCCTGGGAAATTTTTGAGGGGCTGAAGCCATCAGCATCACTCTCCTGGGGCTGGTTTGGAACAGTCCGGGTTGACCGGCGAGTGGCCCGAGGAGAGGAGCAGCAGCGCCTGCTGCTCTACCACACACACCTTAGGCCCCGGCCCCGGGCTTACTACCTGGAGCCTCTGCCGCTGCCACCAGAAGATGAGGAACCCCCTGCGACCACCCTGCTCGAGCCAGAGAAAAAGGCTCCAGAACCCCCCAAAACTGACAAACCCGGGGCTGCTCCACCTAATACTGAGGAGCGCAAGAAGAAGCCCACCAAAGGAAAGAAGCGCAGCCAGCCAGCTGCTAAGACAGAGGTGAGTGCTGTTGTCCCACTCCTTCGGCATCCTGCTTTGAGGGAAGGGTAGGAGCCCATGGAGAAGAGGTAGCATGAGAATTACAAACACTACAATTGGGGAGATAGCTTAACTGCTAAAGCATCAGACTTCCATGCTTGAGGTACTTGGTTCAATCCCTGACACTGCATGTACTAGGGTGGTGCTTGCTTTCTCCTCGTGTATAACAAATGAAATAAATCTTCAAGGCAGGGGAGATAGCACCATGGTTATGTGAAAAGACGTTCATGCCTGAGGCTCTGAGATCTTAGGTTCAATCCCCAGCACCACCATAAGCCAGAGCTGAGCAGTACTCTGGCGTCTCTCTCATTAAACTAAAATAAGTTTATATATATATATATATATATATATATATATATATATATATATATATATATATATTACTATTGGACAGAGATAGAAACTGAGAGGAGAGGGGGAGATAGAGACAGGCAAAGAGACAAAGAGACACCTGCAGCACTGCTTCACCACTCATAAAGCTTTCACATGCAGGTGGGGACCAGGGGCTTGAACCTGGGTCCTTGTGCACTGTAATATATGCACTTAATCAGGTGCAACACCACCTGGTCCCTTTCCTTCTCTTTCTTATAAATCAATAAATATTTTAAAAGATTATTTATGAGAGAGAGAGAGAGAGAGAACAAGAATACGAACAAACACAAACCAGAGCGTTTCTGGCACATGTGATGCTAGAAATTGAACTTGGTACCTCATGCCTTCAAAGTCAAGGCCTTAATCCACCGTGCTATCTCCAAGCTTCTAAATAAATCTTTTTTTTAGATAAACTTTTAAAAAATATTTTTGTATTTATTTACTTACTTATTTGATAGGGACAGACAGAAATTGAAAGGGAAGGGGGAGATAGAAAAGGACAGAGATGGTCTGGGAGGTGGCGCAGTAGACAAAGCACTAGACTCTCAAGCATGAGGTCCTGAGGTCATTCTCCAGTAGCACATGTACCAGAGTGATGTCTGCTTCTTTCTCTCTCACCTCCTATTTTTCTCATTGATAAATAAATACGATCTTTTAAGGTAGGGGCGGGGGGCACTGAGACAGAGAGACACCCATAGCACTGCTTCACCACTTGCAAAGCTTTCCCCCCTGCAGATGGGGACCAGAAGTTCGAACCTGGGTCCTTGCACATGATAACATGTGCACTTAACCAGGTGCCCCACCACATGACCCCTAAATAAATCTTTTTAAAATTATAAATACTTGGGAGCCAGGCAGTGGCACACATGGTTAAGCACTCACATTACAGGCACAAGGACCCAGTTTCCAGCCCCTGGTCCCTATCTGCAAGGGGAAAGTTTCACGAGAGGTGAAGCAGGGCTGTAGGTATCTCCTTGTCTCTCTCCCTATTTCTCCTCCCTTCTCAATATTTTTAAAATTATGAATACTCCTGGTTCCCACCTGCGGGGGGAGATTTACAAATGGTGAAACAATGCTGCAGGTGTCTCTCCTTCTCTCTATCTCCCCCTTCCCTGTCTCTAAAAAAGAAAATATTAGGGGGGCCAGGCGGTAACACAGCGGGTTAAGCACACATGGCGCGAAGCAAAAGGATTGATGTAAGGATCCTGGTTCAAGCCTCAGCTCCCCACCTGCAGGGGGGTCACTTCACAAGTGGTAAAGCAGGTCTGCAGGTGTCTATCTTTCTCTCCCCCTCTCTGTCTTCCCCTCCTCTCTCCATTTCTCTCTGTCCTATCCAACAACAATGACAGCAATAACAACAACGAGAGTCAGGCAGTAGCACAGCGGGTTAAGCACACATGGCTTGATGTAAAGATCCCAGGTCGAGCCCCTGGCTCCCCACCTGCAGGGGAGTCGCTTCACAAGTGGTGAAGCAGGTCTGAAGGTGTCTAGCTTTCTCTCTTCCTCTCTGTCCTCCCCTTCTCTCTCCATTTCTCTCTGTCCTATCCAACAATGATGACTACAACAGTAGAAAACAACAAAGGCAACAAAAGAGAATAAATAAATATGAAATAATAACAACAATAATGATAAACAACAAGGGCAACAAAAATGAGAAAAATAGCCTCCAGGAGCAGTGGACTCATAGTGCAGGCACCGAGCCCCAGTGATAACCCTGGGGGAAAAAAATAAGAAAATATTAAAGAATTTTTTAAAAATAAGAGTGGTAGTCCAGGAGGTGGCGCAGTGGATAAGGCTTTGGACTCTCAAGCATGAGGTCCCAGGCTCAATCCTCAATAGCACATGTGCCAGGGTTATGTCTGGTTCTTTTTCTCTCTCCTGTCATTTCTCATGAATAAAGTCTTTAAAAAAATAAAACAAAGAATTAAAATATTAACCATGCCTACCTGGGTCCTTTTCTTTACCTTTCTCCCTCCTCTCCCTCTCCCTTCCCCCTCCTCACATACACACACACACACACACACCACCCTGTCTTGCTGCCTTACCCTCAACTGCAATCCACTTACCCTCCTCCTCTTCTCTTTCCACAGGACTATGGAATGGGCCCAGGACGCAGTGGCCCCTATGGTGTTACAGTGCCTCCAGACCTTCTACACCACACTAACCCAGCTTCCATGTCCCACCTTAGCTACCGGCAGACCTCCCTAGGCTTATACACCCAGAACCAGCCACTACCCGCAGGTAGGCTCCAGTCACTAGGAATGAAGATGTTACCTAAATGAGGTTAGGGATACAGCATACAAGTTATGCAAAAGACTCTTAATACTTGAAGCTCCAAGGTCACAGGTTCAGTCCCCAGTACCACCTTAACACAGAGCTATGCAGTGCTCTAGTTAAAAAAAAAATGCTCCCTGAATGTTCCTCCTGCCCAAGGGATGATGCCATTCCTTTAAGGTATCATGGATGGCCAAATCACTGAGCAGGGATTCAAGAGATGAGACTAGAGAGGTCAGTCTACTTCCTTTTCCAGGTGGCCCACGTGTGGACCCATACCGCCCTATACGGTTACCAATGCAGAAGCTGCCAACCCGACCACCTTACCCAGGAGTGCTACCCTCAACCATGACTAGTGTCATGGGGCTGGAACCCTCCTCCTACAAGACTTCTGTGTACCGACAACAACAGCCTGCAGTACCCCAAGGACAACGCCTTCGCCAACAACTCCAGGCAAAGATAGTGAGAGGGGCAATAGGGAGGGCCATCAAGGAGTGGGATTCTTGGGGGTTACTGGACTGAGGAGACCCTTGGATTCTTTACAAGGATCTGCAGAGTGGGAGACACAAGAAACGAGAGTGTGGCAAGCACTTCTTGAGCTTGAATTTGTCTCTTTTCTTCCATTAGCAAAGTCAGGGGATGCTAGGACAGTCATCTGTCCATCAGATGACGCCCAGCTCTTCCTATGGTTTGCAGACCTCCCAGGTAAGGACACTAGATGATGAGACTTGGGGAGCCTGAGGCAAGCTGCTCTGCCCACTCTTGGCCCTGACTCCCTCTACTTCCCTCTTCCAGGGCTATACTCCTTATGTTTCTCATGTGGGATTGCAGCAACACACAGGCCCCGCAGGTACCATGGTGCCCCCCAACTACTCCAACCAGCCTTATCAGAGCACCCACCCTTCTACCAATCCTACTCTTGTAGATCCTACTCGCCACCTGCAGCAGCGGCCCAGTGGCTATGTGCACCAGCAGGCCCCATCCTACGCACATGGGCTGACGTCCACTCAAAGGTACCCAGGGGTGTGGGGCAGCATATGTGAAGCAGCATGAAGATATGCCAAGAGACAAGGGAGCATTTAACCTGGGAAAAACCTATCTGTATATCTGAGGGTGATGGGACTAGACAACTTTCAGCGATAGCTAGAGCATTTATCTGACCTCATAGCCTATTGCTACAAAATACTAGAACTGGAAGGGAACCTGGTGGCCAACAGCCTCACACTTCAACATCTTCATGGCCCGGGGCAGGGGTAGCTATTTAGACAACTATGATACTGGAAAGTTCTGAGGTTCAAAGATACACTATGTGATCAGGAATCATCAAGTCAGCATTAGAGCAGTTTGATACTAGAATGGACTGGCAGATCATGCTCAATAAGCTCCCATGCAGAATGGTAGGCAGGCCTTAGTAATGACACTGTAATTATGTCTTGAGACTCTGTGGCTTGATATCTTAGGGTGGCCAGAGAAAAAGTTCTTCACTTACAAGTACTGATTAACATAGCCCAGGAGGTGATACAGTGGCTACATTGCTGGACTCACAAGCAAAAGGTCATACATTTGATAACTGGCAACTCACATGCCAGAGTGATGCTTTGGTGTCCTCTCTCTCCCTTCTCTCTCTCTCTCTCTCTCTCTCTCTCTCTCTCTCTCTATATATATATATATATATATATATATATATATATATCATAAATCTTAAAAAAAAAATAGAAGTTTCCATTAACTTCCTGCCCACTGTGTGACCATCACTTTGTTAGAACTAGGTAGAAGGAGGAAAGATGCATTTAAAGAATACAAAGTCCTGACTAGGGAGATAGCAAAGTCGTTATCCTAAAGACTTTCATGCCTGAGGCTCTGAAGTTCCAGATATAATCCTCAGCACTACCACAAGCTAGAACTGATCAGCTTTTGAAGAAAGAATAGTTGGGGAGTGGGGAAGAGAAAGGAAAGGAAAGGAAAGGAAAGGAAAGGAAAGGAAAGGAAAGGAAAGGAAAGGAAAGGAAAGGAAAGGGAGAGGAAGAACAAGGAAAGCAGACAGAAAGGCATGTAGGCAAAATCCTTTACCACAGAGAATTTTTACTATGGTTGGAGAAGTGAAACATAAGCAGAAAAACATTAAAACAATGGTAAGAGGAAATATTATGGTCATTTTTGCAGTTGTGTGCTGTGAAGTAAAATGGAGACTCTGACGTGTGTAATAATGATTATTGTAGGTCTGAGTCATCAGAGCTAGTTGTATGAAGGTCAGACTTGAGTTGGATTTGTGTAGAGGAGGAGAAGGAAGGCCGTTCCAGGTTGAAGATGCAGCATGAGAGCTAGAATGAGTAGGCTGAGTAGGAGGATGGGTAGAGGAAAAGAGATTGGCTGGAGTATGAAATATTTGACAGCAGACGCAAATATCTCATAGGGAAGTAGTAGCAGTAGGGCTAATAATGGGCAAATTGATAGAGGGCCTTGAACGCACAGTGCTGAAGTGAGACACAATCCCAGAAAGGACACTTGACCAGGAAAGTGATATGGTAAAGTGGATGTGTTGAGAGATGAATGTGGAATACATGTCAAAGATGCATAGGTGAAAGAAGACTTACGACAGTGACCTGTTGGACTGTTGTTTAGGGGAAGGAAGGGAGACATACCTAGTACTAGACCTCAGCAATCTTTAAAACCCTGAAATGTTACTGAAGAATAACACCAAAACAGCAGCTACTTACAGAATGCCAAGACTTCTTCATTTTCCTTCTTTATTTTTTATTTATTTAATTTATTTATTTTTTGCTTAAGATGTATTTATTAATGACATGGAGGAGAGAAAGCCAGAGCATCACTCTGGCACATGTAATTCTTGAGGCCTCATGCTTGTAAATCTGGTACGTTAGCCTTGGGCTATCTCCCAGGCCTTTTCATTTTCACAAGAGAAAAAATGTTAAGCTAGCATTGAAAAAAAAAATCCACTCTAACCATTAACATGGTTTATGAGGCACTAAAAATAAGGTGTTGACTTCCCTCTCTATTCCCCAATCTAGAAGACAGCCAGCATTCAAAAAGGTAAGTGACAGAAGAATACATGAAACACTTGAAGTCAGGGGCCAGGCAGTGGTGCACTTGCTTGCACAAGGACCTGGGTTCATCCCCCTTGTCCTCACCTGCAGGGAGAGAGCGGTGAAACAGGTCTTCAGATATCTTTCTCTCTCCCTTTCTTCCCCTTCCCTCTAAATTTCTCTCTGTCCTGTCAAATAAAAGAAAGAAAATTATTTTAAAGAGAGAGAAAGAGAATTGACTGCCCTGTGCCTTGACCTCTGGATCTCTTACCTTTGTAGGTTTTCCCACCAGACTCTACAGCAAACATCTATGATAGGTACCATGACTCCGCTGGGGGCACAAAGTGTCCAGGCAGGTGTCCGAACAGCTTCCATCCTCCCTGAGCAGCAGCAACAGCAGCAACAACAACAGCAGCAGCAACAGCAGCAACAGCAGCAGCAGTACCACATCCGGCAGCAACAGCAGCAGCAGCAGCAACAGATCCTCCGGGTAAAGCTCTAGAATCTAACCTAGGTTCGAATCTTTTGAGGAGGAGGAGGAGGCCACCCATTTGTAGAATAAGGCAGTGAGCAGACAGAACCCAGCAGAGCTTTTGCTGGGCATGTATTATGGGGCTAAAGATGGCAGTGGCTCCCTTCCTTCTTTCCATTTTCTACGGGTGCTGATGGGAGAGAGTTGGAAGTGGGAACCTGTC
Organism: Erinaceus europaeus; assembly: GCF_950295315.1. Lineage (NCBI taxonomy): Eukaryota > Metazoa > Chordata > Mammalia > Eulipotyphla > Erinaceidae > Erinaceus > Erinaceus europaeus. The sequence continues at coordinate 76,132,695 of NC_080185.1, read as the reverse complement.
CTCTGGGACTCTCTGGCTTCTTTCTTTGTAGCTCTTGGAGGAAGGCAGGCTGTAGCTCCAGAGTCCACTCCCTGCTGCTATTTCTTCCCCTGCCCCCATGCCTCTGCCATCATGGCTTAGTCCCCTTACTCTCCTTCAGAAATGTCTCTTACATGTTTTCAAAGCAGCAGCAGCAGCAGCAGCAGCAGCAGCAGCAGCAGCAGCAGCAGCAGCAGCAGCAAGCACACCAGCAACAGCAGGCAGCCCCTCCCCAGCCCCAGCCTCAGTCCCAGCCCCAGGTAGCTGATCTACTGTAGCCCCAAGCTGGGAGATAGCCTCCCAGATGGGGCACACAGCCGATGTATTGGTGATGGATTGGCATGGGCTGGGGGAGGGGGAAGGCAAGGAGCAGTGGGCTAGAGGAGGGCAGTGGTCATGACACTCTAAACTGGGGTTGAGAGCCAAGGTTGGGAGGAGGAAGTGGAAGGTCGTCCCTGTTCAGTTGTCCATTTGGCGGCTCCACCTCAGTTTCAGCGCCAGGGACTTCAGCAGACACAACAACAGCAACAGACAGCAGCTTTGGTCCGGCAACTCCAACAGCAGCTCTCCAGTAAGCCTGCCTTCCCTCTCCAGAAGTGCCCCATGGAACTAGGGGGCCGTGGGGTGGGCCAGGGTAGCTGTGGGGCTTGCTTCAAGCCCAGGTTGTGGGGGGAGGCCTTCCAGTCTGCCCCTCCCCTCAATACTTGAGTCACTCTCCTCATGCACACCCATGCCCTGTTTGGTCCCCCAGCCCTGATAATCTCTGGTTTTTCACAGATACCCAGCCACAGCCCAGTACCAACATATTTGGACGCTACTGAGCCTCACGGAGGAACCACTTGTGCACTGGATGTGGCCCCACCTTCTATTTCCAAGTCCCTTCCCAGACTTGCACCTATAGTGGTCAAGCCTCTTCCCTCAGGCTCCATTTTTAATGCATTTTTAGTATTTTTGTTAACATCAGGCATTGAGCTGTTGGGTTTTGTATATTATTTATATAGAGACCCCAGAGCTGTTGCACCCAATACACAGAGCTTCTTTGCAAAGGGAGTGTGTGACTTCTGCATGTCTGGGGAGGATGGACTCTCTGGAGAGTGCCGTGGGCTGAAAAGACAATTCAGAGCTTCTGTTGTTTACATTCCACCCCCTGCATTTCTTAATTCTAATTGGATGGCCACTTGCTCATCCCTTCTCCAACCTGGCAGCATCATGAAAGTTTGGACCCTTAGTCTCTTAAGAACAACTTACCTAAGAACAACTTACCTTCTCAGTTTAGCATTAACAGCTTTTATCTGTGGAGGCTGAGTCACTTGGGTTGGGGAGGGACCATTAGGCCAGTGGGAAGCAATCAGTGGAATCTGATTTAGTCCACATGCTAGGTTACCAAAAAAAAAAAAAAAAAAAGGTCCCAAGAGGCAGGAGGTGACAGATAATGCCTACCCAGCTTTTGGTTTGTTTTGTTGCCACCTCATATGGTCACAATCATGTATCAAGCAGTTGCCCCAGACAGAGAACTTTCTGGAGAGTTCTTGGAACAAAAAAATCATTCTCCATTGGTGGGTATCACCATTAAACAGGTGTGGAAGGGGAGCCTGGAAAAAAGAAGTCCCCTTCTCTCTGCTCCATTGACGGAATGGCTGGTTTTCACATGACCCACTCAAAGCAGTTCACCCAGGATGACTGATGCTCACTCCCTGTTTGAGGAGAGGGACCTCTCTAAGCTCTTGTTGTCGGAATCACATTTGGAGCTGTGCAGGGTCATTCTCAACCACCCAAACTCCCACCCCCGCCCCTAGATCTCAGGTTACCCAGAAGAGCCAACTGGGTTATCATAATGGAGTCTTCTGGTGTTCCAGTTAGGAGCTGGGAGAGGACCAGCCCTAGCCTGGCCTGGGGGTGGGGGTGGGGGTGGGGGCAGGGAGATGGACAGTGATGTGTATGAAAACTCCATCTAGGCCATATTTGCACCACATTCCTGGGAAGTGTGAAGTGTGCTGGTCAAACCAGGAACACCAATCAGTAACACCCAAATTATTAAACATAATGATAATAAAAACATAATAAACCCCTCTGAAGTCCATGAAGCCCTTGCTCATACAGGACTTAACCAGTTTGAAGAGTCATGTGCACAATAAATGAAACTCCCTTACAGGGTCAAGGCAGCTACAATGGAAGCTTTCTTCTCTGACCTGTTCTATCCTGACACAAGGGGCTCACTGGGACAAGGGACATGCAGAGGGGTTGGGGGTGGGGCAGACAACCTGAACAGGCTGAAACCCAGGACACAAAGGCTGCCAGACTTGGAGGGAAGAGCCTGCTGAAGCAGCCAGAAAACTGGCATTTTGCTGCCACCATTTCTAATGTGCCCCAGCAGAGGCAACAGGAAGGAACAGCAGTGACCTTTGGGAGAGTGACAGGATGAAGGTACAGCAGCTTCCCCACTGGTTGCTGCTAGAGAAGCACGGGTGCCGGGAAGGGGCAGAGCAGGCTGAGTGAGGTGGAGATGGGTCTCTGTAGAATGTGCCTGGACTTCCTGCTAGCAGTGCCTCTATTTTCTCCCTTTGTTCCATCATCTTGAAGTTGGCAGGTAAAGTTTGGATTCACTGCCCTGGAAGCCCACCTGTCTGTAACCTGAAGAGGTGTGTGTGTGTGTGTGTGTGTGTGTGTGTGTGTGTGTGTGTGTGTGTGTGTGTGTGTGTGTGTGTCAGGGAGAGGTACAGGAGTGAGACCCTGAATAGTGTGATTGAACATGAGAGGAATTGGGCCATGCCCCAGGACTTCAGCCATCTCTGGCACAAAAGGAGTTAATGGTAGGGACTGCGCCGCCCGCGCCCCCCCTCCAGTGTCTGGGTACGCGCGCAGCGCGCCCCCTCTGTGCTCAAGCACAGCAGCTGGGCTGCCCTGCCGGAGAGCAGATCTTGGGATTCTGGTGTGGAGCCCTTGGCCTGGAGTCGATATGGGTGGTCTGCGGCCCTGTTCAGTCGCTGGTGACAGCCTGGGGAACAGGTGAGGTTGCCCACCCTGGTCTCTCAGCTATCCATCCCTTGCCTCATCCCTATCCCCTCCCAATTCTGGGCTCCTCCACTCCCCTGTCAGTGCTCCACATCCTTCTCAAACCCCCCCCATCCTTCTCAACCCCATGTTCTCCATTGGCACCTCTGACCACCCCCCTCCCCAAATCCTCCCCAGCTTCTCTCTGTCTCCTCCCTGAATCCTGCATCCCTATAATCCTCCCACCTCTGGTCCTTCCAGTTCCACAGTCCAGCCAGCATGCTCTTCAAAATAACCCTACCGAGGGCCCCCAGACCCATCCAGCATTACACATTGCCAGTCTCTCCTCCCCCGCAGTGCAGCCCCATCCCTCTTCCATCAGAGCATCTGATAGCCAGACTCCCTCCCCCACTCTCTGCAGCCCCCCCAGTGGAGGCCTTTATCCTATTCTCCATTCCAATGCAGCTCTGCCCCCCAATACCATTCTGAACCCATGTAGCTCCCCCTCACTGCAGTTCTCAATAGCTGTGCATTCCTGCACAATGGTCTCACCAATACTGCTCCAGCCCCCAGAGAACCCCCAGATGTCATGCTCATCCCCAGCATTGCCTCCTCTCCTTGTCTTTCGAATTGCAAGTTGGACCAGGATGGAAATCTTGGCCTTGGGGGACACACAGTGGATCATAGGGTACAGAGGGCGTTTGGGGGTCGGTGGATTTGCTGAAGTATTCATGGGGGCTGCAAAGAATTGACTCAACGGGGTAGGCATTTGGCGCTGATTGATATCGAGGGAGACATCGCTGATTAATAAGGGAGACATTGGTAAAGGGTTAATGGAAATGGTGGGGAGGGGCCACGGCACCGAGGGAGTTAATGGGGGGGGGGGTTGCTGGTGGGGAAGCCGTGTGAATGAGCAGTCTGTGCTCCAGTGTTGCCATGGAGACAGTGAATGGGGGGATTGTGTGAACTCAGCTGCAGACTATCACCCCCCATACACACACACAGACACACTCTTGCCCCACCTCCCTCCTCCAACCCCTTCCTTCCCCTTCTCACCCCCACCCTAGTGCATCGTGGCAATGTCTGGTAAACCCCCCCCCATACTCTGCTTGCCATTTCCTCTGAGCCCCCTCCCCTTTTGCTCTACTAGCCCTCCTTTTTCTTCTTCCATCCTCCTTCCCTCTCTTTCTCTCTTCCACTCTTTCTCTCCCTCTCTCATACACACAGACACACACACACACACACATTCCCATTCCCTTCTTGAGGTGGCCTGGCTGGGCGTTTCCAGTCTCCCTCCCCCACCCTCCAGTCAGTTCTTAAAGGAGTAGGCCTGCAGTCTTAGTTGGAAGGCGGGAGAAACAGGGAGTGTGAGTGTGTGTGTGTGTGTGTCCCCATCCATCCGTCTGTGTCCATGCAGGAGTGCACACATGTGCTGGCAGTATGACTGTGTCAGAAGGTTGGTGGGTTTTGAATGCATTATTCTTTCTGTTTCCATTCCTACCTATATGTCACCATTCTGCCACAAATATCTCTGGATATATTTCTAGGTGGGGTGTGTGTGTGTGTGTGTGTGTGTGTGTGTGTGTGTGTGTGCGCGCGCGCGTGTGCGTGTGTGCGTGTGTGTGTATTAGTTACTCTATTCCATTGAATCTTAGGGTTAGGCAAGAGCTCATTCAGTAGAGCACACACCTTGCTGTGCATGAACATGGAAATACATGGATAGTATGGGGGAGAACCTCCATGTATGGTGGAACAGTGCTATGGTGTCTCTCTTCTCTGTCCTTCACTCCTGTAAAAAGAAGGAAGTGGGGAGGGAAAAAGGAAGGAAGGGAGGAAAGAAAAAGTTGGGGAGGCATCTCAGGGGCATCACACACATGTGAGGCCCTGGTTTCTTGCCTCAGCATTACATATTTCTAGTTTAGAACACTTTTCTGTGTGCATCTCTAAATGAATCTGTCTGTGAGGCTCTCTCTCTAAATGTGGGTTATAAGAGGGAATCTCTGTGGCTTTGGAATGTATGTCTACTACTGAGTGAATGTTACAGTGTCTGTGATCCTGACTTGGGCTCTCTCACTCCCTCTTTGAGTCTTTGTGAGTTTTTCCTGTGAGTCTGAGTGGGCACCCCACACACCTGCCCCTCAGCATCAGCGAAGCCAAGTGTTATGGGCAGAAGGGCTTCCACCTCAGTTCTGGTGTTTCATATGAATTAGAGCCCACAGAGCAAGGTTTGAGGACTTGGAGGGGCCTGGAAGAGTCTGGGGACTCTGGTAGATGACTCTCCTGTCCCCTGCCCTCTCTAGGAGTAAAGGAGTTTCTCTGTGGGGCCCGTGGTCCATTTGAAGCTTTCCCTTACGCCTTAAAGCAAGGGTAGGGGACATCCAGCCCACAGGCCTCCTATGGCCTGATAAATCATTTGGTCTTGTCCTGCCAGGGCAACCATAGCTTTTCTTCATAGCAACATTAAGTGCTCCTTGTTAAGCTGGTAATTTTATGTTTTGTTTTGTTTCAACATGTATTAATGAGAGAGAGGAGAGAGAAATAACCAGAGCCATCACTCTGACACATGCCATGTCAGAAACAGAATTTATGGCCTCATGCTTAAGAATCCAATGCTTTGTCCACTATGCCACCTCCCAGGCCACTTAAACTGTTAGATTTTGTATGGCTTACGATGCTATGAATATTCGAATGGACTTTGACAGAAAAAAAAAAGTTTCCTCATCCCTACCTTAGAATCCTAGGGTGATGTTAACAGCCCTACACTTGGGGAGGTGGATCTTCTTGTCTGGAGTTAATTGGAGTGAGTGGAGTGGCAGGGTAGGGAACTCAGTGTTGACACAGCACATAGGGGCCCAGGTCCCATTTCCAGTTCTCCCACCACGTGCTATTGTGACTCTAACTGACATCTATGAGCTCTGCTGATTGAGGAGTGAAAAGTGGGGGACTGGACACGCACAGTGACAGCTGTCACTCTTCCATTCATCCCCCCTGTGGCTGCCATCTGTGGCCAGGAAGATGTTCTCCACAGCTTCTGGCTGGCTGTGGAGAATATCTACCCCCGCCCCCTGCCCCAACCCCAAGCATGGGATACCTCTCCTAACCATATAGAAGCCGGAACCCAGCAGGGCCTGAAGTGTGACCCTCTTGGATGACACATACTTCCCTCTTTCCACAGGCCTGTCTGGCCCTGAGGGAGTCCTCTTTCTGAAGCTGTGGCGCCCGGAAGACCTGCTCTCCACGGTGCAGGGCACCTGTAGGTGTCCCTCCTGAGCTCAGTTTTGAGGTTCAAGTCAGTGTGGCTATGAAGGGGCTGCCTATCAGGCTGATGCTGTGACCCTGGAGTCTGCCTTTCCTGCCAGTCCCCCTGCCCGGAACATGTGGCTGCGGCTTGGCCCGCCCTCGCTGTCCCTGAGCCCCAAGCCCACAGTTGGCCGGAGCCTGTGTCTCACCCTGTGGTTCTTCAGCTTGGTGCTGAGGGCCAGCACACAGGCCCCAGCACCCACGGTCAACACTCACTTTGGGAAGCTAAGGGGTGCCCGGGTACCATTGCCCAGTGAGATCCTGGGACCTGTGGACCAATACCTGGGGGTACCCTACGCAGCTCCCCCGATCGGCGAGAAACGGTTCCTGCCCCCTGAACCACCCCCGTCCTGGTCAGGCATCCGGAACGCCACACACTTCCCCCCAGTGTGCCCCCAGAATATCCACACAGCTGTGCCCGAAGTCATGCTGCCTGTCTGGTTCACTGCTAACTTGGATATCGTTGCCACGTATATCCAGGAGCCAAATGAAGACTGCCTCTACCTGAATGTCTATGTCCCCACAGAAGATGGTGAGTGCTATGACCAGGCACTGGGCCCTCCTTGCCTCCAACCTACCTCCTGGCGTTTGTGGCTTGCATGTGGTCGTGTGCCCTGCAGCATGCCTCTTCTTGTCTGTCTGTGAAAATGCTTCCAGCCATCACTCTGCTTGCTCTTCCCCTTCCTCCTCCCTGATTTCCACTAGCCCAGCATTGTCTGAGCTCCCATGTGTGAGTGACACTGTTCCCTAGAGGGGCCTGACCAATCCCGAGAGTTCTGACAGGTCTAGGGCTGGAGTGGTGGGTGAGGGTCCCCCCTGGGGGAGTATGGGGCGCTGCTGGCAACTGCCTGTGGGAGGATGCTGGCTCCACCAGGGCCCCCTGTTGCCATTCCACCTGCTTTGAAAGGTGGTAGGTGTGTATGGCTAAGGGTTCTGGGTGTGTGGGAGAGACTGGGGGAAGGGGGTGGCTGGAGGGGAGCCTGGTAGACGTTGCTCAGGTACCTCCTCATTCACTAGCTGATGCCTCCTCCCATGGGGGTCATATGAAGGTAAGTGACAGAAACCAGGAGATGGTGGGACAGGCTCTCTGCCATGTGCCGCCTGCAGAGCAGCTCTTGGTGTTTGGGGTGGGGGTGGGGGTGCATGACCCTGGGCAGAGGCCTCCTGTTATTTTTTAGTTTTTTATTCATTTTACAGTAAAGCGGATTTCCAAGGAATGCGCCCGAAAGCCCAACAGGAAAATTTGTAGGAAAGGAGGTAGGTAGCGAGCCGGCGGGGAGGGAGAGAGAGAGAGAGGGAGGACTGCCTGCCCACCAGTCCTTGCCTCCTGAGGGCTCAGTCTTCCTTCAGACAGCTCAGGCTCCAGGGTGGGGGGCGGCGGTTGGTGAGCAGGCACACGCTCCACCTCATCCAAGGGCCCTGGCTACTCTTTAAGGAGGCTTCAGTGGCCTCAGGCAGGTTCAGAGCAGAAGCAGCAGACCCATTTTCCCACTCTTGCCAGCCCCCAATTCCATCCAAAAGCATGTGCCACAGACAGAGCCATTGTTTCTCCTCAAGGCGACTCAAGAAAGATAAGGCTGCCAAGATAGAGCCGGAAGGAAGTACAACCACCCCCCCACACACACACATAGACACACATACACACAGAGTAGCTACCAGTTTGTCCCTGCATATTCCTTCCAGGGTTAAAAGTTTCTGACTCTTCTGACTTGCAGCTTAGACCAAACATACAGACTGAGTAATCTCTCCACCTCTCTCACCACCTCTGGTCAGAGCAGACTTGAGTGGCCCAGGCAAGTCTGGCAGCTGATCGTGGTGGTCTCTGGGAACTGGAGATTCAAAAAGAGGGTCAGACTCCAAATTTGAAATGTCCTCTCTAGCTGGGAAGAATCCATTGCCCCACATAATAATTCTTCTCCCTTTGAACCCCGCTTTATGTTTTCTGCAAAAATGTTTGAAATTTGACCTTGTCGGTTTTTCTCTACAACTTTATAAACTTGTAAGATGGGAATCAGCTTCCCAAGTTCATGGATGAGGAAATGGGCCCAGGAAAGGTGATTTGCTGTTGCCCTTTTGCTGGTCTGTGGCAGAGTTGATACCCAAACCTGAGTCCCTTGACCCTCAGGGCAGTGTTCTTTCCACTGTAGCAGGCAGGCAACTCCTATCTGGTCATTCTCACCTCCCCAACTCTGAAAAATGGCAAAATGTCAATGGGCCAGGGCCAAATTGGAAATAGCTATAGGCCAAGAAACAGGTGGGGAATCACAGCCTGTTCCCTGGTACCATTTAGTGAGCATAGTAGAGTTTATTTTCCTTTGAAATCCTAAGGCCAGGGTCCCCAGAGTGTTGGCTACTAACATTCCTGGATCTGAATGTTCCCAAATGAGTACACATCTCAGAGAGTACGGTGAAGAATCAGGGACACATTGAGCAATGCACTGGATGATTATTGAAAGTCCATTTAGTTGTTAATGAGAGAGAGTAGAACCAGAGTATCACTTAGGCACATGCAGTGTCAGGGATGTAACTTGGGACCACATGCTTGAGCATCTAATGCCTTATCCACTGCACCATTTCCCAGGCGACTCTGATGGATACAGAGGCAGGATGGATATAGTGAGGCAGGCTGCCCAAGGGATAGGATTCTGACATGTCCCCATACCCAGGCTAAGACCTCACACACAAGAGGTTCTCAGTCAGCATGTTTATTTTTTTTTTCCACAAACAAAGCAACATCATGGTATTGCAAAAAGTCTGTGCCTAGGAACCACAATACCCGGATAAGCCCCCATCTGCTGCTAACACCCACTGATACCTTAGTTCTAGTGTTTTCCTTTAACAACCTCTGCACTTCCCCACAGTAGGGGGCCCATTCTGGCCTTATCATTCCATATATACATCGATTTAGGAAGAAGGGTTCATATACTGGTTCCTTTATGCTACCTCCCTGGGGCAGGGAGGGGGTAATCTGTAAGGAGGTAACATTAACATATTTCTTAGGATGGATGGGGTCTCCAGAACTCTAGGAAAAGTCAAGCACAGTCCAGTCCACCTCTGGGAGTTTGGCTCAAAAGCTTAATGGAAGCTCCACTCAGATACAAGCACTTACTGATTGTGATATTTTAAATAGTTATTTCCTATAAGACAGGGAATTTCACAGGGGAGAGTGAGAGAGACAGTAGTGCATGCAGTGCTAGGATTCGAACTGGGATCCTCAGGCATGCAGGTCTTGCAGGTTACCAGCCATGCTGTTTCCCCTGCCTCCAGTCATGATGGTTGGTTCTGAGCAAAAGCAGGTGCTGGTGCTGTTGGGGTGTGAGATAGAGAGAAAATTCAGAAGCGATTGATTGGAGACCACAAGGCTACTCTGAAGAACTCTCTAGCCTAGGACTTACATGCAGCTGATTAAGCCAGGAAGTAGTTAATTCACCTGGTAGACCACATACCTTACCAAGAAGGAGACTCTGGGTTGGAGCCCTAGGAAGACATGGGGGCTTGATAGACTTCACTCAGGGCATTTCATGTATGGTAGGGTGGTGCTGAGGTGTCTTTCCTCTCTCTTTCTTTTCCCTGTTCCCCTTTGTCTAACTAGAAATATTTTAAAAATTTGGGCCCAGAAGGCTCTCTGCAGTATCATGCCTACATGAGGGCCTGAGCTCAGGCCCCAGCACCACATTAAAAGAAAGAAAGGAAGGGAGGGAGAGACGGAGGGAAGAAGCTCAGCTGGTTCCCCAAAGCCCCACAAGCAAGTTAGAAAATGGGTCCCAGACAGCATGGGGAAGAGCTTCTGATCAGTTAGCCATTTGTGTTAGTTCCCTCCCCAGGAGCTTTCACCTTTTGTGGGGAGACCCATTCTCAGAGATCTCTCCATCTCCTGTCCGTGATTACTGCTCTTGAGCCTGGTTCCTCCAGGCACAAGCGCTGTTTTCCATTACCTGATGTAGGAGGTCCCAGTGAGAAAGACAGAGCCAGGAGGCATCCTCTCCCACTTTCTCCTTTGACTATCACAGGCCCAACCTGAGCCATCTCCCTGGGCTTGGGAAGCTCAGGGCTGCAGGTGCTAGTCTCTTGCTATGAATGTGTCTTGCTATGAATGTGTGGTACATATTCATAGCCACATAAACTGGTATGCAGAGGGTCATAGGACTGGCCTGCTTGGGACCCTGCAGCATCACAGTGTGGGGGGCTGGGGGTGGAGCTGGCCCTAAGGAGAAGCGTGGCAGCAGGTGAGGCATAGCCCGGAAAATGCTGAGATGAAAGACCTGCAGGATCATCTGTGCCTGGGAGACTTCGACAATACTGGAAGTCAGGCACACTGAGTGGGGAGGGGAGGGTGTGTGTGAAAGAGACATTTCTTCCAAGCCAAGGCTCATGGGAAGGAAAGGAGTGCCCGGGAACAACTTGACAACTCAACTTGCCTACCCCCATACACACACACATACACACACCTCCACCGTCATTCAGTGGGAGGGAATTCATGTTCAGGATTGAGTTGGAGGCCTGCCGTTTCTGTGGGGGGATGATGCCACCTGTCCTGAAGGGTGACTGAGGACACTACTGCCAAGTGGAGGTTAAGACGGCAGGTCTTAAAGCGGAGCTGATCTCCCAACCCTCCCACCCACCCCACTCTTTGGGCTAGATTCTCAGCTGAGTGGAAATATTTAGTGGGCAGGGGAGACAGCATAATAGTTATGCAAAAAGACTGATAGCTTTCCTATTCTTTATCCCTCTGGAAGTATGGACCCAGGGTCATTATAGGGTGCAGAGGGTGGAAGGGCTGTCTTCTGTAATTGCTTCCCCGCTGAACATGGGCGTCGGCAGGTCATCCATATTCCCAGCAGTAATCCCTATTTTGATTCCCAGTTATAAGGGGATTCTATCACCAGAGCCCAGATCAGCTGAGAAAGAGGGCTATTGACTACCTCCTGGCTGAAAGTGTCTGATGGCATAGATACGACGGTGGGGTGAGCCCTAGAGTGCCAGCCGAGCACCCTCTGTTTCCACACACGATCATTCCAACCATAGTCGGTCCCCTTTCTCCTGTCTGTCTCCCTCCAACAGTAAAGAGACTTGGTGTCTGTTGACCCTGCTTCCTCAGTGTCACTTTTTATTCTCCTCAAGGCTCTTCTTTTCTGCCCTCCCCTACCTTCCATGCTCCACCTCTTGCTCATTATTTATTTCCCTCCCCTGCCACCACCCCCCTCCAACCCAGAAAGGTGGCATGATGCAGTGGAAAGACCACAGGCTTTGGAGTCAAGCAGATCTGGCTTTGAATCTCACCTTTAGCACATCCTTAACTATGTGATCTTAAGCAAGTCACTTTACCTCTCTGACCTTCAGTTTCCCCTTCAGAGAGAAAAGAATAAAGATAGTGCCTACCTCATGCGAGTGTACAGATCCAATGAACAATAAGGAAGATGTAGGGTGTCTGGCACTTGATAAATATTCAGTACATGGTAGGAGCTATTACCATTCTTCTCTCTCTCTCTCTTTCTCTCTCTCTCTCTCTCTCTCTCTCTCTCTCTCTCTCTCTCTCTCCCTCTGTTGTCCCTCTTTCCTTTGCCCCTTTCTTCTTTCCCACCTTCCCTCTCTGGCTCTCTCTACATCTCATAGCAATGCTTGCTGCTCTCAGGCCTGGCTCCTGTGGTCACAAACCCATTAAATAGAGCAGGAGCCCCCACAAGGGAGAGTAGAGGGAAAACTTCACCTCCCATTTTCTTCTGTGGGAATCAGGGTCAGCTGAGGTCCAGCTCAAGCCTGCCTGCTGGGCCTGGGTAGCACAGGGCTGGGCTCCCTGATACCCCACTCTGCCTAAGTAGCCCTACAGACACACACACTGGCAATGACCCCCAGCACCTTAATCCCTGCCCCTTTTCCCCAGCTCAACCTGCCTGTGCATACCAGTGTGGTCAGTTCTGCCTGGAAGAAGTCCTTTCCCTGAGGGGGGTCTCTGGCTTTGAGCCCTGATCCACATGCTGCTGCTGCTTCCTCCTTCCGGTCTGCTCCAGAAGGGGAGTTGGTTGAGATGGGCTCTTGGGGCCAGGGAGGCTAGCCAGGGAGGTGCAGGAGGCCAGTACAGCTGGGACCTGCAACACCATCATCCTGTTGAAGGTCTGGGCCTCAGCCCACCCATTCCCACAGTTCTTGCCATCCCTCCTGCCTGTCCTGGGCCTAGGCCCAGAGCTGGCTTGCTGGGCCACACTGCAGTCATGCTGTTTTTGAATTCTCTCTCTGTTTTGTTCTCTGTTCTGTGCTGTTGTGTCTCCCCGTGTCTGGTCCCCAGGATCCGGCGCTAAGAAACAGGGCGAGGACTTAGCGGATAATGACGGGGATGAAGATGAAGGTATTTGGGGGCTGCAGGGCGCGGCGGCGGCTGGTGCATGGCACAGAGCCCCTCCCCCTCTCGATGGGGAGAAGCCCCGTCTGTCTGTCTGTCCGTCTGTTGGTGTTTCTCTTCCTGTATGAGGCCGTCGGGCTGTTCATCCATCTTTGGCCTGCCTGGCCACTGGGACCTCCAGGGTGATGGACACAGCTAGCAGGAGCAAGGAACCACAAGCAGAGCCTTGAGGAGGGCATCTTCCTCACCCAGGGCCCCTACCTCTCTTGGTCCCACAGTAGAAGCAGGCTTCACCAGAGACAACATCCTTCACCCATGTCTCCTGTGGTTCATGGGCCCCTGATCCCCGGGCAGCATGGAGGGTAGACAGGAGGCAGGGCCAAGGGAGGGCAAGGAGAGGCAGAGAGAACTATATGGTGAGGAGACATCTTTGTTTCTTGGGGATACCAGCCTAAGAGAAGGGCCCAGCAGGTTGTTGAGCCAATAACAACCAAACAGGGTAGGGATAATAACACCTAGAAATACCCAAAAGTACACCCCAGGAATCCCCCAGAAAGAGTGAGCTACCCAAGGGATTCAGTGAGACCAAGACTGTGCGCTGAGGTGCCAGGCAGGACTACACACTGTAGTCAGCAGCAGTAGGCAGAAGCTTCTTGGCTGAAGATCAAACCAGTCTTCCTTCCTCTTCAGGACCTCCCCCCACCAAAAAAAACCACACACACACACACACACACACACACACCACTATCACCCCAGACCCCTCAACCCTTGGAAGAACCAAATGGATCAGGATGGGGGGCACTGGTGGCTGGCAGGCCAGTGCTGGTGCGACAGTGCTAGTCCAGCTCACAGCATTAAAGGCTGCAGGTAGAGGTGGCCAGGCCAGGAGACTGTCCTGGTCTGTCCATCCCCGCATGCTACCTGGTCTGGGGGGTGGGGTGGGGAGGCAGACGCTCCAGACTACCTTCATTGAATGACTTCTGGGGCAACTCCATCCTCATCTTCACATTGGCCGGGGGCAGACTCTCTGGTTCTTAGTTCTGGCCCCCACAGTCTCCCCCATGTTTCCAGTTCAGCCTGCCTGCCGCTCAGGGAGAAGGGGTGAGCACGTGATGGAGAGACCCTGTCAATAAGGTTCCCCACACCCCATCTCTGTCATCCACCCCCTCTCCCCACATCCTCTTTTGTTCTCTCCCTGTGCCCCCTTACTCCCACCCTCTTGTTTCTCTCTGCACTCGGGGTGGGGGGGAAGCTGCTGCTTAGGGCCAAATTTCCATGTAACCAATCCAGTCTTGAGGGGTGAGGGATTCAGAGCTCCCCAGTTCCTGCTCTCTAAAGTCATGTCAGGTCCCAGGACTCCTGGGTGCCTAGGGCAGGGACTCACTCTATCCAGTCAAGGGACCAGCCCATCTTCCTCTGCCTACTTACCAGGCTGCTATCCATCTTCAGGGCTCCACCATGGCTTCTCTCAGGCCAGCCTTTATCAGGCATGCCTAGTCAAGAGCTGAAGTCTGGAAAACCCAAGCCTTTAAAAAACACTGTGAAGTCCAGCTGTCTGTGGCCAACACTTGAGCTCCAGGCTGAACAGCCCCATGAGTCCTGCCCTCAGAGTTGGCTGTGGTGTCCTGGCACCTGGGATAGCTTTGCTGCCCACCCCCCTTGGGCTGGCAGGGGTGGGGGAGGAAGGGCATCCTACCCAGCCTGTGCCTCACCCCTTCTCCTTGCAGACATCCGGGACAGTGGTGCTAAGCCCGTCATGGTCTACATTCACGGAGGCTCTTACATGGAAGGGACAGGCAACATGATTGATGGCAGCATCCTTGCCAGCTATGGCAACGTCATCGTCATCACCCTCAACTATCGGGTTGGGGTGCTAGGTATGGTTTCCCGCTAGGTGCCTAGAAGGAAGCCTGGGTTCTCAAGAATGCTGTGAAGTTCCAGATAGGTGGCCTTGTTTCTCTGGATGATACTAAAATTATAGAAATGTTATCCCGGGGGTCGGGCGGTAGCACAGCAGGTTAAACGCACATGGCACAAAGTGCAAAGACCGACATAAAGATCCCAGTTTGAGCCCCCGGCTCCCCACCTGCAGGGCGGTCTCTTCACAAGTGGTGAAGCAGGTCTGATGGTGTCTATCTTTCTGTATCCCCATCTCTTTAAATTTTTCTCTGTCCAATCCAACAACAACAACAAAAATAAAAATAAAAAATAAAAAATAAAGAAGGAAAAAAAAAGAAAAAAAAAAGAAAAGAGAAGTTATCCCATAGCCCCTTTCCAAGTGCTGGAAGCTTTACCACATTCCCAGACCCTTTCTGGAATATTTGGGTGCAAGTTTAAGTCAGCCTTCACACCTTTTGAAGTGTCTTGTCCTCACTCCCACACACCTCACACATATGCTGATATTACTTCTAATAAACCACACATCCATGAGCCCACATACCCTCAAAAGTCCACACAGCCACACCCTCCTACATCTATTCCCATGCATAAGGTTCTTGCTCACTTATCACTCTACAACCACACACACTTAGGCACCCACATCTACACACATAACCCACTATGCCACGCATACCCCAGAAAGCTAGTCTCCCTCCACAGATCTGCATATACACATACCTCTGAACACTCTGCACCCCTACTCCACTTCTTTCTTTTTTAATTTTTATTATCTTTATTTACTTGATAGAGACAGTCAGAATTCAGGGACTGGGTGGTGAAACACCTGGTTGAGCGCACGTTACTGTGCACAAGGACCCAGGTTTGAGCCCCCAGTCCCCACCTGCAGGGGGAAAACATCACAAGTGGTGAATTAGTGCTGCAGGTGTCTCTCTGTCTCTCACCCTCTCTATCCCTCCCTTCCCTCTTGATTAAATAAATATAAAATAAATAAATAAATAATGATAATTTTAAAAAATTTTAAAGAGATAGTCAGAAATTGAGGGGGAGGGGGAAATAGATAAGAAAATGGGGGAGATAGAGAGGAGGAGAGATAGACACCTGCAGCCCTGCTTCACCACTCGTGAAGCTTCCTCCCTGCCAGTGTGGACTGGGGGCTCAAACCTGGGTCTTTGTGCACTGTAATGTGCATTTAACCAGGTGCACCACCACCCACCCTGCACCCCACTTCTACAGACTTCTCTCACCCTCCCTACACATGCACACACACGCACACACACACACACACACACACACACACACTTCCACCAGTCTCCATATCTCTTTAGCTTATATCCACATCTATGCCTATACACACCATGCATGACCAGGTTCATGCTTTCATCAACCCCGATAGGAACGTCCTATACAAAGTCCCACACTTCGGCACATCTACATACAAACAAAGCCCATGTATACACCTGAAGTGTACATTAATATGCCTTCCACACAGACACATGAACACCCCATTTCTTACCCATTCCACACACCCACACATATATGTCCCTCATCTTCCCTACATAAAGGCATACCAATACCCCCTCTTCCTACACGGATCTACCCAAACCTGCCCATTCACATCTACCCACCACTCCCCACACACATGCAATCATTTCCTTGCTTCCACATCTATATATACATCCCATGCCCTATGCTTATATAGTCTCTTTACCTATGGGCACACCCATCGACTTGATATATTTAAACCCACCTGTACATGCATACCTTGCATCTGTACACCTGAGACGCACGTACATGCATAGTCCTCCACCCTAGTCCAAAATACATACAAGCCACATACCTACACCTGCCACCCATGTCCATACATGCACACACCCCTACTTGCCTTTCACTCCTGCATGCCCCATGCTTCCACCCCCCCATATAGACATGTGCATGTTTCTTCTACTCTCTGCACATGTTCCCACCTCATTGCTCAGATACACTCCCACATATATGTGCCTGCTTGCCAAAGGCCTGCTCACACCCCCCCATTCACCCTTCTGTACCCATACTCTGTGACACACATGCCCATTTCAGCCATTGAGGTCACCCCTTTACCCTACACCTTCCTTGGTGACTGCTAATGTCTCCCTGTGAGTGAGGTTTTGAGACAAACCAGTGCCTCAGAGCCAGTGATGAAGCCCAAAAGGCCTTGCTCTCCCTCAGATGTAAAGCCAAGCCTCAGAAGGAATGTGTAGCCCCATGGTCCTGCAGTGGCATGAAGAAGCCAGATTCTTGCCTGGAGGGTTTGTGTGCTCTGAGTTCTGATAGGGGCAGTTGGGGTAGGGTGGGGTGTCTGGGTTTGTTTGCCAAGTCTCTGGACCTAGGTACTGATCTAGGAGCTAGGCATAGTTTACTTCATGGTCAGTCAGCTGACAGGGCAGGATTTGGGGTAGGCTGCTCTGGCAGTTTGAGTCCTGAAAGCCTTGGTGCTTCCACTGGGAAGTTGCACTTGAGTGCAGTTATGGTCACAGAAAGGCGCTCTCCTCTTAAATAACCCTACCTTATATCACTTGATTTATTAATGATGGAGGGAGGGGAAGAGAGAGAGAGGGAGAGGGAGAGAAGCAGAACATCACTGTGACACATGCAATCTTAGGGATTAGATTCAGGACCTTGTGCATTATAGTCCAGCACTTGATCCATTGTGTCACAACCTCTCCCCCAGGGCCATAGAGTAACCCCTCATTAATATTATGTGGAATAGCAAGATGCTTTTCTGCTGGGTTCAGACAGAAGAAATTCTCATCCCCGAAAATTGAAAGAACATACATCCTCTTCAGTGGCAGCTGGAGACCCAATATGGAAAATATGGTGTATCTCCCTGGTCTCTCACCAGTCTGCTGGACTTTTGGGTTCTGGGGTTTTGCTGTTGCTCCTCTTTCTTTCTGGGTCACCACAGACTTTACAGTGAGGCTCTCACAAGTTGTTCTACCCTGTTTAGAAAGGGTTCTGAATCTCTGATGATAAAAATGGTGTCACCAAGATGGTTGTGAACCCCCACACCAGGGACACAAAGCTCCCGAAGAGTAATGAGCACAATGAATTGCACAGGTACACAGGCACTCATGTATATGGTAGTTAAAGGCCAAAGGTAATTCTGCTACTGTGTCTTAAAGAAAGTGGTAGAAAATATTCAGCTGCCTGTAGAAATCATAAATAAGGAGGGTTTGGAGGGATAGTGCAGCCTGTTAAAGCACCAGCTTGTATACCTGAGGCGCCACAAGTTCAGCCCCTGGCAACACTTTATACCATAGCTGAGCTCTACTCTGGTCGGTCTTTCTCTCTCTCTCTCTCTCTCTCTCTCTCCCTCCCTCCCTCCCTCCCTCCCTCTCCCTCTCCCTCTCTCCCACTCTTTCATAATAAGTAGACCTTATTTTTATTCATATGAATCTTCTTTTTAATATACATGTTTAAGAATATTTATTGAGAAAGAAAGAGAAATCAAAGCATCACTCTGCCATATGTTCTGCCAAGGACTGAACTCAGGACCTCATGCTTGAGAAAGTCCAGTGCTTTATATACTACACTATCTCCCAGGCTTCAAACAAGTTCTTTTTTATTAAGTTACAAATGGGCTGCTTAGATTACTCCCCTAGGAAAGTAATTGATCTGTCTTGTGTACAATCCAGATTCCAGCCTGGCCCCTACTGCACTGGGGGAAACTTGAGTGCTATGGTGTCTTTTTCTCTCTCTGAGTTTCTCTGTCTCTTTTTATCTAAGAAAAAGTCAGCTCTAGAACAGTGAAGCCCTGTTGAATATGAATATATATATATATATATATATATATATATATATCCCAAGTGAAAACCCCTGGAACCACACTAAAGAGCCATAGTTGGCACCGGGGAAGCTCTATAGATGATGGAATGGTGTTTTGGGGTCTCTCCTTTTCTCTATCCTATTAAATAAAATAAAGACTGTTAAATTAAAAAGAATTTTTTATCTAAATTATAAACACAGGGACAGGGGGCCAGCAAGACAGCTCACCTGGGCAGTGCACCTGTTTTTACTGTGCAAATGACCCAGGTTTGAGCCTGACCCCATCACACTGGGGAAAGCTTCAGTGCTTTTATTTCTTACCCTCTCTCCTAACCCCCACCCCACCCCCTGCTGATAAAAGTTGGCTCAGAATGGTAACAAAAAAAATGGGAACAGGGATATATCTCAGTAGCAGAGCACATAATTTGCATAATGAAGCCCTGGGTTCAATCCCTAGAACCTAAAAATTAAAATAAAATAAAAATTATAAGCACAGGGAGTCGGGCGGTAGTGCAACAGGTTAAGTGCATGTGATGAGAAGTGCAAGGACTGGCGTAAGGATCCCGGTTCGAGCCCCCTGCTCCCCACCTGCAGGGGAGTCGCTTCACAGGCGGTGAAGCAGGTCTGCAGGTGTCTGTCTTTCTCTCCGCCTCTCTGTCTTCCCCTCCTCTCTCCATTTCTCTCTGTCCTATCCAACAACTACGACATCAATAACAACAACAATAATAACTACAACAATAAAACAGCAAGGGCAACAAAAGGGAAAAACAAAGCAAAAAATATATAAGCACAAAGGTCCCTAATCAAAGGCCATTGGGATGCACAGAGAATATTAAAAATATACTTCCCTTCCATATTATTAGATCAGCTAAGGGTGAATGGAGAAAGGGGGGTGGAGAAAGGAAAAGAAGGAAAGAATGACACATAGGAAAAGGCAACAGGAGAGACAAGATTGAGAGCTATAAGCTACACAGAAGTCTTGTCATTGAGCTCTCCCATGTCATTCTGGTTTTCTGGTCACTCCACAACCCTCAGCTACTCTGATCCTTAAGCTCATATGTCAGAAGTTCTTAACTTTTTAGGGAGTCTTGGACCCCTTTAAGAGTCTGACAAATGCTATGGAGTCCCCCAGAAAAACATGTGCACACTCAAAAACTTATGAGCAGGACACACACTTTATTTTTTAAAGGACTTATCTGTGTGTGTGTGTGTGTGTGTGTGTGTGTGTGAGAGAGAGAGAGAGAGAGAGAGAGAGAGAATCACTCTGGTGCATACAATGCCTGGGATCAAACTTGGGGGCCTCATGCCTAAGAGCCCAATGTTTTATCCACCATGCTACCTGTCAGGCCATACACACAGTTTTTTTTTCTTTTTCTTTTTTCTTTTTTTTTCCATTTTTTTATCATCTTTATTTATTGGATGGAGACAGCCAGAAATCAAGAGGGTGATAGAAAGGGGGAGGGACAGAGAGAGACCTGCAGCACTGCTTCACCACTTGCAAAGCTTTCCCTCTGCAGG
Organism: Erinaceus europaeus; assembly: GCF_950295315.1. NCBI lineage: Eukaryota > Metazoa > Chordata > Mammalia > Eulipotyphla > Erinaceidae > Erinaceus > Erinaceus europaeus. The sequence continues at coordinate 76,112,831 of NC_080185.1, read as the reverse complement.
TGGGGGCCAGGGGCTCAAACCCGGGTCCTTGCACATTGTAATAGATGCGCTCAACCAGGTGTGCCACCACCCAGCCCCCTATATACACACAGTTTTGGTTTTGGTTTTAGACGCTTAGAGTCTCTCTCTGTCTCTCTCTCTGTCTCTGTCTCTGTCTCTCTCTCTCTCTCTCAACTAGAACATCCTTCAGCTCTGGCTTATGGTATGGTGGATTAAACCTGGGACTTTGGAGCCTCAGGCATGAGAGACTCTTTGCATAACCTTTATGCTGTTTACCCCACCTTTTAGATGTTTATTTGCTTATTTGTAAAGGGAAGGAGTTGCACCACTCTGCAACATGCAATGCTAGGGATTTAAACTCCGGACTGTAAGTGCCTGTAAGTGCAACAGGTTTTTTTAATATCAATTTATTTATTTATTATTAGATACAGACAGAGAGAAATTGAAAGGGGGGAGATATGGAGGGAGAGAGACAGAGACATACCTGCAGACCTGCTTCACCACTTGTAAACATTTTCCCCTGCAGGTGGAAACCAAGGGCTTGAACCTGGGATCCTGTGCACTGTAATGTGTGCACTTAACCAGGTGATCCACCACCTGGCCTCAAAGTGCAATAATTTATCCACTGTATCATCTCCTAGTGCATTGCATGTGTGTGTGGGGGGCGCCCACACACACACACTTTTATGGAATTGATTTCTTGAGTCCCCTGAAATCTGAAGCTCATCCAGAAAACTCAGGTTAAGAACCCCCATTTTATAGCCTCCCCTCCTCTTTTTTTGTCCAGAGCACTGCTCAGCTCTGGTTTATGGCAGTGTGGGAGACTAAACCAGAGCCTCCTCTCTATAAGACAATCAGAACAGCACATCTGGCAATAGAAATATTTGAGAGACTTAAGCAGTTAGTGATAAAAACAATATTATCCAAGCCTCAAAAGCCATAAACTGATATGTAATACCAGAGTTATGAACTAATATTTGGTCAGAAGTTTCTGACGTGCCCTTCAGTGGCTGCTCCAGAATGCAAATGTAATCAATAAGCCTGTAAGTGGACTCTTCCTCTATACATGATATTTCAGCCATTGGCACTAGGGGTAGACTTGTCCCTGAAGCTTGAGGATCTTGCTAAGTAACTGAGGCTTGCTTTTTTTTCTTGCTTTTTTAAAAAGTATTTTATTTATTTTATTTTTGAGAGAAATGCAGAGAGAGAAAGACACAGAGAGACACCAGAGCACTGCTTAGCTCTGGCTTATGGTGGTACGGGGGATTGAACCTGGGACTTAGGAGCCTTAGGCATGACAGTCTCTTTGCATAACCACTATGCTATCTACCCCCACCCTCTTGCTTTGTTTTTTGCCACTACGGTTATCACTAGGGCTCAGTGCCTGCATCATGACTACATCACTCTTTTTTCCCCTTTCCTTTCTTTTTCTGATAGAGACAGAGAGAAATAGAGAGAGATAAAGAAGACACAGGCAGAGAGAAACATACACACACCTGCAGCACTGCTCCATCACTTGTGCGGCTTCCCACCTGCAGATGGGGACCAGGGACTTGAACCCAAGTCCTGGGCATGGTAATGTGTGCCTCCCATTGCTTTCTTTCTGACATCCTAGAATGAGTGACCAATTGCATGCATTCCTTCACCTTCCCTCCTAACAGTGCCTGGAGTACTGAGCCCAGACAGCTAGTGCTTCTCTAGACATCTTGGATGATTCATATATTTGGAGACTCTCATAGGTTTTCCATGGATGCTCTCCAAGATGAAGAGGTAACTATTACTTAGGAAACCACCAGTGGACTGGAGACCCAGAAAAGGAAGGGACCTTCAGCTAGATAGAGGACGTGGGTATCCCTGGGGCTGAGGAAGTAGCGGCCTGCCAAGTTTGATTTGGGGTTCCTGAGTCTGACCCCACAGCTTTGCTCAAGTGCCCTGCAAATAGACTACAAACCTGGTAAACATGGTGCCATGAGTGACAGAGATAACTGGTTTTGACATAATGTGTCAGAGTCCCCAGTCATCTAATGACAAACAGCTTGTCATGCATTGTCTAAATGTGGGCTCAGAAAGACTAGCTGAGATGTTTTTCCAGCTGTCTGGGGAGTTTGGTACCTCAGCCTTCTTCTCCAGTGGTGTCTGCATGAGTGGAGTAGCTGCTCTCCTACACTGCTGGGGTGCGTGTGCTTGAGTCAGTCATGACTACTCTGTCACCTCCCTATGCCTGCTGGACATGGCTCTTCAAATAGGACAGCTGTAGTAGGGACAGTTGACATGGCACCATCCACATGCTCCAGTGCCCCAGAACCGGAGCTTCATGGGCAAGGAACAGAAAGCAATGGTCAAAGCCTGTGGCCAAGCCCTTTCAAGCCATTCTTCTTCTAATTATTATTATTATTATTATTAGTAGTAGTAGTAGTAGTAGTAGTGGTGGTGGTGGTGGTGGTGGTGGTGGTGGTGGTGGTGGTAGTGGTAGTAGTATCTTCTACAGAGAGGTAAGGAGAAGTAGAGAAGGAGAGAAAGATACCTGCAGCACTGTTACACTACTCATGAAGCTTCCCCTGCAGGTGGAGCCTGAGGGCTTGAACCCTGGTTCTTGAACACATGGGAGATAGAGACAGGCAGACAGAAAGTGAAATAGACAACAGAACCAACTTCCTTCAATGCAGAGGGGGCTGGACTTGAACCTGGGCCATGCACATGGCAAAGCAGCACACTATCCCAGTGAGTTATTTCACCAGCCCCCAAGTCATCATTCGTAGCCCAGTATTGGTAAAAGGAGCCAGGCTCTTACTGCTTATTGTGAGGACAGATCAGACATATATCATGGAGGGATACCTTGGTGAAGGCTAAATACAAGTCTGCTACTATTCAAACAAGAGAAAAGGAAAAAGGCAATTTTGGGAGGAGAGAGAAAGATTAAAGAAGCACGTGGTGGTTTTTTTGTCAGCTGGTTTCAAGGGTGGCACAAATGAGTCAAATTAAGTCAGCATACTTTTTTATTTTTTATTTTATTATTGTTAGTATTCTTTTTGTCCTTGCTGGGACTTCACCATTCCATCATGACTTCAGACAGAAAGAGACAGACAAGGAGTCAGGCAGTAGCGCAGTGGGTTAAGTGCAGGTGGCACAAAGAGCAAGGACCAATGTAAGGATCCCGGTTCGAGCCTCTGGCTCCCCACCTGCAGGGGAGTTGCTTCACAGGTGGTGAAGCAGGTTGCAGATGTCTATCTCTCTCCCCTCTCTGTCTTCCCCTCCTCCCTCCATTTTTCTCTGTCCTATCCAACAACAATGACATCAATAATAATAATAACTACAACAGTAAAACAACAAGGGCAACAAAAAGGGAATAAATATTTTTTAAAAAATTTAAAATAATGATAATAACTACAACAATAAAACAAAAAGGGAAACAAAAGGAAATAAGGATTTAAAAAAATAAAAAAGAAATACAAATGGAGGGAGGGAGAGAGAGAGAGAGACCCCAGCATTGAAGTTTTCTGCAATGTGGTGGGAGCCAGGCTTGAATCTGGTTCGAGCACATGACAAAGTAGTGTCACCAGTATGGTCTGCCTTTTTTTTTTCAGACTGAAGGAGCAGCTCCAATGTGAGAATGGGCCAGGCAAAGGAGAGGGGCTGGTTGCCGTATCTAGTGGAACAAGGGCTTCTCAATCCCCCCTCATTCAGGCTGTCTCTAAATCCTTCTTATTTCTTCATCAGGACCCTGGGGTTAAAGAGGGCTTTTGACTAGGTCCTGAGAGGAATAAGAAAGTACTTTACATACTTAATTGTACCAAAAGAAAAATGAATATACCCTCAAAGAAGGAAAAATCAGCTTTTCTTTTTCCACAGAAGCTAAAAACAGAAGGGCTGGAGAAAGACAGTGATAAAGTCTTGCGCCTGCTTGAGTCTAATTGAGTTCAGCTTCTGCCTCTGCACCCCAGGGCTTCCAAAGAGGTCTCTGTGAGCTGAGGGGGCCTCCTTCAACAGGACTGTCACCAAGTTTATTCTGGGTGTTGTGAGTGGCTTTTTAGCTGTGGAGTCAAAAAACACAAATCGTTGTGTGGGGTGGCACACCACAACCTCTCCCCTGGGCAGGACCCCTTCAAGAGCCTCAGGCAGGATAAGAAAAAAAAAACTTCCAAGCAACCTAAAGTTCAGGAAAAGGAAATGAATGAGGCAGCTAGACTGGTATAAAATGGAAGCAATGGGCTGGGAGGTAGTTCACCTGCTAGGGAAGGCACCTTAACATGTGTGAGACCCTAGGTTTGAGCCCACAGCACCAGAAGAAGCTTGACAGGTAGTCAAGTGGTACTGTGGGCTCGCACCCTCTCTCTCTCTCTCTCTCTCTCTCTCTCTCCCCTGCCCCTCTCTGCCTCCCCCCACCACTATCAGTCTGACTCTACCTCTCTATATATCTGAAATAATGAAAAAGGTAGCCTGGGAGGTGGCACAATGGCCAGGGCACTGGACTTACAAGCATGAGTTCCTAAGTTTGATCACTGGCAATGCATGTGCCACAGTGCTGATGCTCTAGTTCTCTCATTATTATCTCCTGATAATAAATAATTTTTAAAAGAAAAATGTCAGCCCAGGAGCACTGGAATCGCACATGTGCAAGGCCTCAGTACGGAAAAAGTAAATAGAAAGTAGATGGAAGCATGGTGGTGGTGGTGGGGAATATAGGACGGTTCTGTGCGGTAGCCAGCAGGTGGGTGGGAAGGTAGTCTCCATGGCAACCAGTCTCCACAGCAGCATATCCCAGCAGGTGGGTGGGAAGATAGTCTCCATGGTGACATGTCTCCTCAGCAGCAAATCCCAGTGGGTGGGCGGGAAAGCCTGTTTTCTGGGGTGAAGCACTGCACTGACTTCCTCAGTTCTCCACTGGAGGGAAATGATGATCTGACCCAGTGGTTTGCCAACGTTAGTCGCAGAATTACCTGGAAGAGCTTGTTAACAACCTGGCTTGCTGGAGCTTGTCCCAGAATCTCATTAGGTCTTAGAGGGAGGGAAATGAGGAGATACCCTGAGAATGAGGGGATAAAGGCTATTTTGAGGCCTGGGACAGAAGTACATATGGAGGGCCAGCAAAGAGTTTACAAAGATGGTGCACTGCTTTGCCATGTACATGACCTAGGTGTGAACCCAGCCCCCATCATATTGAAGGAAGTTTCGGTGCTGTGATATCTCTCTCTCTCTCTCTCTCTCTCTCCTTCTCTTTCTCTCTCCCTCTCTCTCCTAAAGCACTCCTCAGCTTTGGCTTATGGTGATGAGGGGGTTTGAACCTGGGACTTCTGGGGTCTCAGGCATGAGAGTCTTTTTGCATAACCATAACCATTATGCTATCTACCCCCACCCTTTTAAAGTTTTTTAAAAATATTTATTTATTATTGGATAGGGACAGTAAGAAATTGAGAGGGGAGGGGGAGACAGAGAGGGAGAGAGACACCTGCAGCCCTGCTTCACCACTTGTGAAGGTTTCCTCCTGCATGTAGGGACCTGGGGCTTGAACCTAGGTCCTTGTACACTGTAATGTGCGCACTTAATTGGGTGCACCACTGCCTGGCTCCCTATTGTACTTTTTCTATCTGAACAAGCAGAAAAATGTATAAATGGACTAATTTGCACAAGAAGGGCAAAGAGAGCCCAATAACTTTGTATTGCCTCTTGGGATTCTCCCTCCCTCCTGAGAGAGAAGGAAGGAGGAAGAGAAGGAAGTCTAGGTTTACAATCGGCTGAGCATGCTAAAGGGCCTCTGTGCATTTTTATCATTACAAGCCTTGGAAGTCTTTTCCCCCCCACTGGAGTTATTGCTGGGCTCAGTGTCTTCACGATGAATCCATAGCTCCCAGTGGCCTTTCCTTCCCCTTTCTTTTTTCTTTTTTCTTTGATAAGACAGAAATTGAGAGGGAGGAAGAGATAGAGAAGGAGAAATCCCCACATGGGGAAAGCTTTGCAAGCAGTAAAGCAGTGTTGCTGGTGTCCCTCTCTCTCCCTCTCTATCTCCCCAACTCCTCTGTCCTCCTCCACGAGCAGCAGTGGATTCGTAGTGCAGGCACCACGCCCCAGTGATGACCCTAGAGGCAAAAGAAAAGTATAGAGAAAAAAGAGACCTGTAGTGGTCAAGGAGGTGGCACAGTGGTAAAGCTTTAGACTCTCAAGCATGAGGTCCCAAGTTAGATCCCCAGCAGCACATGTGCCAGAGTGATGTCTGGTTCTTTCTCTCTCCTCCTATCTTTCTCATTAATAAATAAAATCTTTAGAGAGAGAGAGAGAGAGAAAGACCTGTAGCACTGCTTCACCATTCCTGAAACTTCCCCCCTGCAGGTGGGAGATTAGGGCTTGGACCTGAATTCTTGCACATGGGAATGAGTGCATTCAATCCAGTGTACCACTGTCAGGCTCCCTTCAATGTATTTTAGCCTCATTTTATAGAAGTTGAAACTATAACCTCAAGATCTGAAATAACTCGCCCAAGGAAATGTGGTACATAAGTTGTACAACCAGGACTCATACCAAAGAATTAGTGACTTCAGCCTCCCTGTTCCTGTCTTGCTGGTGGTTATGTAATGGCCCAGCTAGTACAGGGGAACAGTTATGCTGAGTCCAGGCCACCTGCAGTCCCTGTAGTTTAGGTCTCTCAACTGAAGGGGGCAGCTCTCCTTCCAAATTAGAGAACAAATGAAAGTCAGGGTGCTGCTCCTGTTATGTCTAAGGAACTGGGCCTTGCCAAAAGAAAGCCATGGGCAGACTGGGGAGGTAGCATAGTGGTTATGCAGAAAGACTTTTTAAACTTTATTTCTTTATTTGATATGACAGAGAAAATTGAGAGGGAAAGGGGTGGTAGAGAAGGAGAGAGATACCTGCAGCCCTGCTTCACCACTTGTGAAGCATCCCCCCTTCCCCCGCAGATGGAGACTGGGGACTCAAACCTGGGTCCTTGTATATGGTAACATGTACACTGCCCGGCCCCTGCAGAAAGACTTTCAAGACTGATGCACCAAAGGTTTCAGGTTCAATCCTTCAGTACCACCAGAAGCCAGAGTTTAGCTGTGAACTGGAAAAGGAAGGAAGGGAGAAAAGAGGGAATGAGGAAGGGAGGGATGGAGGGATGGAGGGAAGGAGGGAGGGAGGGAGGGAAAAGAAAAGAAAGCCACGGTTTCTGTGTGTTGGGTGGAAAGAGGCTAAACCTCTGCCTCTGTCTAATCCCCCAGCACCTGCTAGCTATCATAGTCCAAACCTTCCACTGCTACCATCTCATTGTCCCCCTGCCCTCTGTTGCACCCAGGGTTCCTGAGCACTGGTGATCAAGCTGCCAAGGGCAACTATGGGCTCCTTGACCAAATCCAGGCCCTCCGTTGGGTGAGCGAAAACATTGCCTTCTTTGGCGGTGATCCCCGCCGCATCACCGTGTTTGGCTCAGGCATCGGTGCCTCCTGTGTTAGCCTGCTCACTCTGTCACATCACTCTGAGGGTGAGTAGCTCTCGGGGCCATACTAGCAACGTGTGTGCGTGCGTGTGTGTGTGTGTGTGTGTGTGTGTGTGTGTGTGTGCGCGTGCGCGCGCGCGCGCGCGCGCTCTGAGCCCCAGGAACACCCTGGGGGAAACAGCCAACATTCTTTTACCAATTGGGAATCTCTTTCTCCCACCCAAGTGAGAAAAAATTTCAGAGGGCCAAGTGGTGGCACACCTGGTTAAGCGCACACATTACAGTGGGTACAGACGCAGGTTTAAGACCCTGGTCCCCACCTGCAGGGGGAAGCTTCATGAGTGGTGAAGCAGGACTGCAGGTCTCTCTCTGTCTCTCTCCCTCTCTGTCTCCCCATCTCAATTTTTCACTGTCTTTATCCAATAATAAATAAATAAAGAGATTTTTTAAAAAAAGAGACAGAGAGGGAGTCAGGCGGTAGCGCAGCAGGTTAAGCACAGGTGGTGCAAAGCGCAAGGACTGGCATAAGAATCACGGTTCAAGCCCCTGGCTCCCCACCTGCAAGGGAGTCACTTCACAGGCAGTGAAGCAGGTCTGCAGGTATCTATCTTTCTCTCCCCCTCTCTGTCTTCCCCTCCTCTCTCCATTTCTCTCTGTCCTATCCAACAACGACGACATCAATAACAACAACAACAATAATGACTACAACCACAATAAAAACCAACAAGGGCAACAAAAGAAAAAAAATAAATATGAAAAAAGAGAGAGAATTTCAGATACACCATGGCAAAAAGGGATTGCCCTTCTGGCATGAGTTCTTTGGGAATGTGAGCTTCAAATGCCTCTCACCAAAGGGGCAACAGTTTGTGGGGGGAGGTGAGGAATAGCTCTCAGTGTGGAAAGAACAGGTGGCTTGAGGTAGAAATGAGTCGTGATATGGAAGGAGCATTCTTTCTTGGCCTTTCATTCTGAAGAACAAGACTCAGCAGAACTCTCCCCAAGGGAGAAATGGGCCTGCACTAACCTGCAGAGTGAGTTTTGATTTTTTAATTTTTGATGTTTTATTTTTTTAATATTTATTCATTCCCTTTTGTTGCCCTCGTTTTATTGTTGTAACTATTATTGTTGTTGATGTTGTCGTTGTTGGATAGGACAGAGAGAAATAGAGAGAGGAGGGGAAGACAGAAAGAGGTAGAGAAAGACACCTGCAAACCTGCTTCACCACTTGTAAAGCAACTCCCCTGCAGGTGGGGAGCCAGGGGCAGGTCCTTGCACTTTGTACCATGTGTGCTTAACCCCCTGTGCTCGACTCACGTTTTATTTATTTTTTTAAACAAAGATTTTCTTTCAAATGCCAGAATTCCCCCTCAGGCTACACAATCCACCTGGAGGAGAATCTCATTATTCCCTTTATGTTTATTTATTTATTTAACTTATTTATTTATTTATTTTTAGATAGTGACAAAGAGGCAGAGAGAAGGTGAAAGAAACCACAGCACTGAAACTTCCTTCAGTATGGTGGGTGTCAGGCTCAAACTTGGGTCATGCACATGGCAAAACAGCTATGTGAGCTATTTCAAGTGAATTGTTTTGTCAGCCCTAGGGAGACTCTCATTTTCTGTGTCTTGCCTTGAAGTGGGTCCTTCTGCCAATAATTCTTCCAACAGGGCAGACAAGCTTTTTTTTAACTCAACTGGGAATGTTCTCTTCTCCTCTGGGTTAGAAAACATATTCTCCCCCCCAATCTCTCTCTCTCTCTCTCTCTCTCTCTCTCTCTCTCTCTCCTTTATAAGAGAGCACTGCTCAGCTCTGGCTGATGGTGGTGCAGGAGATTGAACCTAAAACTTTGGAGCCTCAGGCATGAGTCTCTTTGCATAACCATTATGCTATCTACCCCCCCCCACCTCATGTTATCTCTCTGAGAGGCAGAAGTGAGCTTCCGAAGAAGTGACTATCCTGAAATGGGTGTTTCTCTTTAGAGACAGAGAGAAATGTCTGAAGCACTGTTCTACTGCTTGTGAAGTTTCCTCCTTGTAAGTGGGGACCAAGGGCTTGAACCTGGATCCTCACATATGGTAATGTGTATACTCTAAGAGGGTACTTTTTCATTGTTGATGAGGTTGATTTACCTCCTAAGTTAGTGATGTTTTAATAGGAAGACTTCTAGTCATGCTTTGAAGAAAGCATGTCTCTCTAAATCTTCTCTGACTTAAGTATCTCTGTCTCTGCCCCTCTAGCGATTAACCCAGTGAGGGAGCATCCCACCTTAGAATGTGCTTCTAGGTGATAATAATGGGGACAGGAATCTTCTGTTTTTATTTTTCATAAACAAGGGTGAAGTGGACTATGAGGGCATTTGTGACCAAAAAGAGGAGCAAGGCCCCCTCCAGTTGAGGACTGTTTCCTTGGGAGGAGAAGGCCTTCCCTGAGCTAATGCTGTCTCCTCTCATAAGGGGCCTGTGTTCCTAGAGGCTGGGATGCTTTAAAGACTTGTTCTCTGGGCCAACAAGACAGTTCACTTGGATAATGTGCTGCTTTGTCAGGTGCATAACCCAGGTTTGAGCCCAGGCACCACCACACTGAAGGAAGCTTTGGTGTTGTGGGCTTTCTCACTGTCCGACTGTCTCTGTCTCTTTGTATCTGGAAAAAAAAAAGGCAATCTGGAGCAGTGACGCCCCAGTTCTGAGGAGGGGGTGATTTGTTCTCTGTATCCCTCTGTAACTGACTCATGAAGAGCAATCTTTTGAAAAGGGAAGCTCTCCCTTAAGTAGTACTCTGTTTCTTTCCCCCTCTTTCCACTCAGGAAGACGTTGTTTCTCCCAGAGGAACAGAATTATGTGCCTGAAGTCCAGCTTATCATCTGAAATGATGATCCAGGGAGAGGACACTCCCTCCTTTTTTCCCCAGGGTAGTGGGGGGCAAGAATCATCCATTCTTTGAGTCTGGGGAATCAGTTCCTGCTGAGCAAGGAGAAAATCCAGATTTAAGGCACCAGCAGCTTCAGAAAAAGGAAAGCCTGTGTGGAATCTACAGCCTAAAAAGGGGGCATGCTCTTTGGAGCCTCTTCGACCCCACCAAACACCTTTGCCCTTGGAACTCTTTCCCCAAACTCCCAGAATGCAAAGCCCTTTCCTGCCTGAATTTCTCATCTCTCATGAAAAAGACCCCTTTGTGGTGGAAGTGCCAGCTCCCTGGTGGTGTGCTGGCACAGAGCGGGGCCCAGCTGGGCAGGAAGCAAGAGGAAAAGACAAGGCAAGATAAAGAAAGGGAACATAAGGAAGCTGGTGTCTGGGACCCAAGGGGTTAATTCTTCCTGATATTTCCTTAACCCCCATGTTACCAATATTGTCCTAGAGCAAGGGGGCCAGAAGTAGGCTGGTACCTTGGTATCCTAGATCACTCTACTTCAGTGTCAAAGGCGCGAGGAAGTGTTTTATTTGTCCTTCATGGGGTGACCTAATACCTCTAACCCAGTGCTGCCTGTCTTCTGTAGGACTTTTCCAGAGAGCTATCATCCAGAGTGGTTCAGCTCTGTCCAGCTGGGCTGTGAACTACCAACCAGTGAAGTATACCAGCCTGCTAGCCGATAAGGTAGGCTGTAATGTGCTGGATACAGTGGACATGGTGGACTGTCTCCGGCAAAAGAGTGCTAAGGAGCTGGTAGAGCAAGACATCCAGCCAGCCCGCTACCATGTGGCCTTTGGCCCTGTGATTGATGGTGATGTCATTCCCGATGACCCCGAGATCCTCATGGAGCAGGGTGAGTTCCTCAACTATGACATCATGCTCGGTGTCAACCAGGGTGAGGGGCTCAAATTTGTGGAAGGTGTGGTAGACCCTGAAGATGGTGTCTCTGGCACTGACTTTGACTACTCAGTCTCCAACTTTGTGGATAATCTTTATGGCTATCCGGAGGGCAAGGACACCCTGCGGGAAACCATCAAATTCATGTACACAGACTGGGCAGACCGGGATAACCCTGAGACCCGCCGGAAGACACTGGTGGCACTTTTCACTGATCATCAGTGGGTGGAGCCCTCAGTGGTGACAGCCGATCTGCATGCCCGCTACGGTTCGCCTACCTACTTCTACGCCTTCTACCATCACTGCCAGAGCCTCATGAAGCCTGCTTGGTCAGATGCAGCTCATGGGGATGAAGTACCCTATGTCTTCGGTGTCCCTATGGTAGGCCCCACAGACCTGTTCCCCTGCAACTTCTCCAAGAATGACGTAATGCTCAGTGCTGTTGTTATGACCTACTGGACCAACTTTGCCAAAACTGGGTAAGGAGAAAGTGGGGAGCTTCCTTTGACCACCACCTCCTCCCCTGCATGCCCTTTGTTCTGTTCCTCTAAATCTGCCCCCTGCACCTCCCATCCTAAGATACCCTCCCAAATCTTGCTTGGCAGCCCCTCCCCACACCCTACTTCCCCTTCTCAAATCTTCCTGATCATTTCCTTGCCTCAGCAATATTGAGGCTGACACCTGGTGTCATAGACTGAACAGATGGGATGGGTAGTGGTTCCGGTCCTGGTGCAAGATGGTGAAGTAGGACCTAGGCTGGGAGTGAGAGCATTTTGCAGAAAACTGAGAAACTTTACACGTGTACTAACAACTGTATTTACTGTAAACCACTAATCCTCCCAATAAAAAAAAATAGACTGGGGAGGCAATTACAGAAGCCAGACCTTCCACCTGCTGCACCCCATAATGATCCCAGAGGGATAAAGAATAAGAAAGCTATCAAGGGAGGGGTTGGGATACAGAGTTCTGGTTGTGGAAAGTCTGTGGAAATGTACTCCTCTTATCCTATGGTCTTGTCAATACTTCCATTTTATAAATAAAAATTAAAAATAGAGGGAGTCGGGCTGTAGTGCAGCAGGCTAAGCGCAGGTGGCGCAGAGCACAAGGACCGGCATAAGGATCCCGGTTCGAACCCCAGCTCCCCACCTACAGGGGAGTCTCTTCACAGGCGGTGAAGCAGGTCTGCAGGTGTCTATCTTTCTCTCCTCCTCTCTGTCTTCCCCTCCCTCTCTCCATTTCTCTCTGTCCTATCCAACAACGACAACAACAATAATAACTACAACAATAAAACAACAAGGGCAACAAAAGGGAATAAATAAATTAAAAAAATAATGATAATAATAAATAAAAAATAGAGTGAGCAGAAGTGAAAACGGTTGGCTGAACTATGGGATTAGAGGCTACAGAGGGAGGGCATATGAAATAAGAATAAAATACATTCAGAAAGCTTACCAAGAGCTCTCGGGTAACCTAGGCAGCTGAGAAAGACTAGTGGATGTTCTCTCAGTGGCTTATAAGGAGTGTATATAGATGATCTTAGGGAACCAGGCAATAGGAGTCCAAAGCCTGGAGGACAGGAGGGTTGCAGGCCCTGGAAAAGTTGGAGACGGTAGGAGGTTTGGGAGTATGGAAAGGGAAGTTGGGGGTGAGTGTAAGAGGCAGCATGGATGGATGCTGGGACCTTTCCCTAATCTAGAGTGGTGACTCCAAATTTCCTTGTGATATTGCAGAGATCCCAACAAACCGGTCCCACAGGACACCAAGTTCATTCATACCAAAGCAAACCGCTTTGAAGAAGTGGCCTGGTCCAAATACAATCCTCGGGACCAGCTCTATCTTCACATTGGCCTGAAACCTAGAGTCCGAGATCATTACCGGGCCACAAAGGTGGCTTTCTGGAAACACTTGGTGCCCCACCTGTACAATCTGCATGACATGTTCCACTACACATCCACGACCACCAAAGTGCCGCCCCCGGATACGACCCACAGCTCACACATCACCCGCAGGCCCAACGGTAAGACCTGGAGCACCAAGCGGCCAGCCATCTCCCCTGCCTACAACAACGAGAATGCCCAGGGGCCTTGGAATGGGGATCAGGACTCAGGGCCACTCCTAGTGGAGAACCCCCGTGACTACTCCACAGAATTAAGTGTCACCATCGCTGTTGGGGCCTCCCTACTCTTCCTCAATGTGCTGGCCTTCGCAGCCCTCTACTACCGGAAGGACAAGCGGCGTCAGGAGCCCCTGAGGCAGCCTAGTCCTCAGAGGGGCACTGGGGCCCCTGAATTGGGAGCTGCTCCTGAGGAAGAGCTGGCAGCTTTGCAGCTGGGCCCCACCCACCACGAGTGTGAGGCTGGTCCCCCCCATGACACACTGCGCCTCACAGCACTACCTGACTACACACTGACCCTGAGGCGGTCCCCCGATGACATCCCACTCATGACCCCCAACACCATCACAATGATCCCCAACTCCCTGGTTGGGCTGCAGACATTGCACCCCTACAACACCTTCGCCACAGGGTTCAACAGTACTGGGCTGCCCCACTCACACTCCACTACTCGGGTATAGCTCTAGTCCCAGAGCACAGCCCTTCGCCCAGCTCCTTCTTCCCACCCAGTCCTAGTTCTAAACACACACACACACACACACACACACACACACACACACACACACACACACACACACACACCCAGCAAGCGATTAAAACACGTTGGAATATATATGTAGACACGTTCCTACACCTGACAGCAGACCCAGCTGCACAGAGACAGACATGGACATGCACTCACATGTGCAAAAACACAGACACAGATGTGAACCTGAACAATCCCGGCCAAGAGGGACGCAAAGAAGTCCTTGGGCAACTGAGAACCCGGAACAGCAGCTGATGCCAGTTCCCTGAGCCTGAACACAGACACTCCTGGGGGAGGGGGGCTGAAAGCACCAGCTGGACATCCCCTTGGTGCTTGCCTTCCACCTCTCAGAACTGCACCACCTTCAGACTTGGGAGCTTCACAGAGCCCAGTAGCTCTTTGCCTCCTAGACTTGGTCTTTTTCTTTTTCCCTGGGTCTTATTTTTGTTGATTTGGGGGGAGGGGGGATACATTGGGACAAATGCTTCTTCCATCCCTTGAGTACAAAGAGGCTCCAGAAAGGGTGGCTTCAGGCCCAAGTCTCTCTAACTCTGCACACCCACCACACCACACCCCACCCCACCCTTGAGCTCATTCAATTTTACCATGCAACAAGACCCCCCCCCCAGGAAAGAAAGCAATCTGAGCAAGATCATGGGGTGGTAGAAAGAAGAGGACACTGCCAGATGGGGTTGCAGGGCCATGTAGGTAGGACCCTAACCGCCTATGTCCCTGTGAAGGGATGTGGAGACCACACAGTCACCTGCCAAAAGCCAAGGTCTGGCCAAGTGCAGGGACCCCTCAATTGGGTGAACAAGGTTCTGTGGAGGCCATGTCATTATTGGGGCCACCAGATATCATCTGGGTCACATTTCTGTCCTTGGGGTACCATTATCAGAAATTGGCCCCATTTTCTTTACAGTCTCTTTTGTGTCTGTCATTTCTTTCAAGAAGGCGGTGTTTTTCTTTCTTTTTTGTTGTCGTTGTTGGCTTTTTTCTTTTTTTAAAAAAAGAAAAGTTCTTAAAACACTAACAGAAACCCATAGAGTTTGTCCTTTGTAAAAAAAAAAAAAATTAAACACAGTGTCTTGATATAAAAATAAAAAATCCAATTAGCACTCCCAACCTGCCTCCCTCGCACAGGCCTTGCCCCAACAGGTCTCCCAGCAGGGTACCCCTGCCAGCTGCGGCCATCCTCCCTTCTCTCCTCTCGCTGCCTCCCAGCTGACGCAAGTCTGAACTGCTCTCTGCCAGCCTCCTACGTGCACACTGCTCTCACCAATCTTCATCTGCTTGTTGCCTCCACCTCACCCCACTCCCATCCCTGAGCACTTTGAGTTCCCGCAACTGAAACCTTATCTCTGCACCTCAGCTCTCCTAATGAAACAACACAAGGCAATCTTCCCTCACCTTCTGGTGCCGCAATGATAGCCACTGCCACCATTGCCACCTTGCCACAGCCCTGCCCACCTCTCCTCACCCTGACATTGGGGGCTGGGAAGGGGGCTGCCCTCTGGCATGCTGAAAATCTTCCTTCTATCTGAGTCCAGTGGGGCATCATGTATAGACTCTGGCCTCAGGTAACTGACAGAGCGGGGGGCTCTCCTCACTTGTTTCCTGTTCTGTGAATTAAAAGTCACTGGGGCCCTGAGCAGGGGCAGGGATGAAGATGTTAGAAAGGTTGTCTTGAGGTTGTAATCTGTGGATCCCTGTCAACTGGGGAAGACAGATTCAGTGGGGTTCCTCAGAAGTAACATGGTCTCTCACATTCTTCCTAATCACTTGAAGGCCAGAAGCAGGAGTCTGCTCCAGCGTGAATGTTGAATGGAGACATTGACACCTCAAAAACCAAGACTAGGGGAGAGGTGAATTGACACAGCAGAATGGTGTTCAGAGGAGTCAAACATAAGTTAATGGGTAAACCAACACCGAAAATCCAAACTTTAGCACTGTCCATGGGAACAAACAATATGGGCAATGATTGCTTTGGAATGGGTATGGTTTTTTAAAAAAGACCTGGGGTGGGAGTCGGGCAGTACTGCAGTAGGTTAAGCGCAGGTGGTGCAAAGCACAAGGATCAGCTTAAGGATCTTGGTTCGAGCCCCTGGCTTCCCACCTGCAGGGGGGTCGCTTCACAAGCGGTAAAGCAGGTCTGCAGGTGTCTCTCTTTCTCTCCCTCTCTCTATCTTTCCCTCCTTTCTCCACTTCTCTCTGTCCTACCTAACAGTGACAACAACAATAACAGCAACAATGAAGCAACAAGGGCAACAAAAGAGAATAAATTAATAAATATTTTTTAAAAAGACCTGGGGTATGCAACTCAGGTTCGAACCCAGTCCCCACTGTATTGAAGGAAGCTTGGGTTGGGTGCTGTGATCTCTCTCTCTCTCTATCCCCCCTCCCTCCATCAGAGAAAGGAGAATGCTAATGAGGCAGCACTCAATAATTGTGAAGCACCTACTATGTGATTAATAGGTTATAATTATCTTCACAAATTTAATGCCTGGAACTGGAGAGACAGATCACTGGGCAGGACACATGATTCCTCTTGTGTAAGATTGAGGTTCAAACCTGGGACCACATGGGGGTGACACAGTATAGGAGCAAGCTCTGGTGTTGTGTGGTGTTTCTTCCTCTCTATTTCTCTCTATCTGAATGAAATAAGAACCTGGGAGCAATGAAGTCATGAATACATGAGGCCTTGGCTGCAAAAAACAAAAGGAAATTAATTCCTAAATAAAACTGATGACCTGTTCTCCTTCCTAGAAGGAAAATAGAGATTAAGTTAGACACAAGAGAAAATTTTCCTATAGATGGGAGATAATTATGGCACTTAGTGTGTCTTCAACAATAGAAGTTGCCAAACTGAACAAATAACTACTAAGAGAAGCACTGGAGTTCTTTATCTTCTTGATTACAGAGAACAGAATTGCATGAACTTTTTGAGTCAATTCAGTTTTTTGTTGTTATGATCTTTTGATTTTGCTCTGTCTTGGATATTACCAAATTGAGCCTCCTCTTAATTTGTACCTCCAAATTAGGAAGGTCTCTGTTTAGAGAATATTTTGATATTACCTCTCCTCTAAGAACTCAGGGTACTCTAGCCCTATAGGAGACCCATCAGTGACATATTACACTTGGCCTTCACATTTTTGATAAGTCTGGTAAAAGATATGACCTACAAGACAAGCAGAATTTAGAGGCCAGTGGCATAGCTCACTTGAATCGTATACTGCTTTTCCATGTGTACAACTCAGGTTTGAGCCTGGTCCCCACTGCACTGAAGGAAGCTTCACTGCTGCGGTCTCTTTAACTGTCTCCCTCTCTGTCTAAAAAAAAAAAAAAAAAAAAGACAAAATTTCTACCTAAGTGGCAGTCTGCATTGTGCCCAGATAGCTTGGGTATCCTCAGCCATATTGCTGACTACCAACCTCAAGTCTAACTAAGATACTTGTCTGAAGAGGGGCTGAGGGTATACTTGGACTTTTTCACTTGCAATTAAATGCACAATTCAATTCACACTGCAGTTTCAAATTGCAACTTTTCAAATTTCAATTGCAATTTCACACTGAAAAAACTATTTGTATCTAGACTAGGTACAGCCTGCATCTATTTTTCTTTTTACCACCAAGGTTATCACTGGGGCTCAGTGCCTGCATGATGACTCCACCATTCCTGGGGTTATTTTTCCTAAAAGATACAGAGATAAATAAAGAACAGGAGAGAGAGAGAGAGACAGAGAGAGAGAGAGGAAGAGAGAATGAGAGGAGAGACACCTGCAGCACTGTTCTACCACTCATAAAGCTCCCTGCCCCCAGCCCTGCAGGTGAGAACCAGGGATTTTAAACCTTGGTACACAAGCATGGTAATGTGTGAGGTCTATTGGGTTTACCACCTCCTGGCCACTAGCCTACATCTCTATATTTATCTATTTCCTGTTTTAGTGTTTGTAGAGCTGGACACAGTTATCTTGGAATCTGGACTTGTGGGATGTATGAAGGCCCTGAGGTTGCTCACTGTGGAAATCTCCATAGAAAGATAACATACTCATAATTATCAGGACGATAGGCCCGGCACTTTGCTAGTTTACATACTATGAAGGATTGAGTCAGCAAGGGCCTCACTCAGTAGAATATACACATCACCATGCTTGAAGACCCACATTCCAGTTCCAGGTCACCATGTAGGAGTACCTGTAGTAGAGAAGCTTCACTAGCAGTCAAGAAACCTCTCTCTCCCCCATATCTAGAGAATGATAGAGGGAAAAAAGAAAGGAAAAATGATCACTGGGGAGAAAAAAAGAGAGAAAACTGGCCACTGAGAACAGTGGAGTCCTTCAAGCACTGAGCTTTTGCGGTATCCCTGGTGACAAAATAATAATAATATGATGATGAGGAGGAGGAAGCTATTAAGGGTAAAATAAACCTTCTTCGGGGTTGCATACTACCAGGAAGACAAACCTGAACGAAATTCCTAGTTTGAATGAAATGAATGACATGTCTAATTGAACAAGTGACATAAATGGATGAAAGAAGGTAGATAAGTGGTCTGGGAGGTGGAGCAGTAGATACGGCATTGGGATCTCAAGCATGAGGTCCTGAGTTCAATCCCTGACAGCACATATACCAGAGTGATGTCTGGTTCTTTCTCTTGCCTATCATTTCTCATGAATAAATAAATAAAATCTTAAAAAAAAAACAGTGTCAAAAAAAAAAAAACAGTGTCATGTTAAAAGAAAGAAAGAAAGAAAGAAAGAAAGAAAGAAAGAAAGAAAGAAAGGGTAGATAAATTCCAAGAATGATACTGGTGTTGAGTGGGTGGTTTGGTGGAATTATGCTCATTCCAAATGAAAGGAAAAACTCAGTCAATGAATGGAGATGAGAAGGTCTGAACATGCTTGAGGGTATTGACTTGACCAAAGTAGTGTTCGAGTTAATGGTAAGAAATCAGATTGGGAAAGCAGACTGTGAAGGTCCTTGGAAGAGCAGAAGATATGGGGTGTTACTGGTTGACTAGTGGACACCCTAACCAAACTCTTTTGCTAGCAAGAAAAAAAAAAACTGGCATGCCTGGAGCTCTGAGCTACCAGGTTCAATCCCTAGCACCACCACAAGTCAGAGCTGAATAGTATTCTGGTCTTTCTCTCAATACCTCCTCTCTCCCTCTCCCCTCTGCCCGTCCCCCTCTCCCTCTCTCTCCTCTCTCCTCACTCTCTCTCTCTGTGTATCTCTCTCATTAAAATAAATAAATAAAGTATTAAAACAAAGAAAATAAAATCAGGACAGAGTGATAGCACCAGTGATAGCACACCAGAATTTCGTGGTTGAGGCCCCAGAGACCACAGGTCCCATCCCCAATACCACCATATACCAGAACTGAGTAGTACTCTGATCTCAGCCTCCCTCCCCCTCCCCCCATGCACCTAAATAAATCTTTGAAAAAGAAAGAAAACAAATTTCCTCAGTCCCTCTTTTGTCTCTTTCTTCCAAAAAGGATTTCCAGAGTAGAAAGGACAAATGAGAGTGCCAGGGAGAGACCCCTGAAGGCAACGTAGTCCAAATACTTCAGCTGCTCTGAATAACTCTGCTTCATTACCTGGGTCTAAAACAGCCCAGGGCATTTCAAGGACTTTAAGCTCAATTTGTGGGACAACTGGTGGTGTTTTTAAAAACCTCACAAATAGTGAAGGAGATGAACCCTATAGCCAAGAGACAAGGATGACTCCAAAGTTTTACAAATAGGAAGAGATGAGTCACACAAATTGTAGATCAATATGTTTATCTTGATTAAAGTAAGGTTCAGGGACAAAGAGAATGGCTGTTGAGCACTTGCAAAAGGAAGCAATGATCACTCAGTCCCCCTACTGATTGAGGGAAATCAAATCACTCCCCACTCAGCTCATTTTCTTTGCTAGGTTGATGAGTCAGGTAAGTAGGTGAGGAGAATGCTATGCCTACAGTGGGTCTAGAGTTCAACAAAACATTCACTCGTAATACTCTTGGACTGTATGGAAAAAGGCAGGGTGGGGAGAGAGACTTAGGCAGAGTTCTAACCAATTGAAAACACACAAGGCTTTGCTTTAGTGTCACTGGCTCAAATCTGGAAAATTACATAATTCAACATAAGAAAGATGATTTCTTTTTATTTTATTTTATTAAGTATTTATTTGTTTATTTAATTTAATGAGAGAGAGAGGGATATCAGAGTACTGGTCAGCTCTGGTTTATGGAGGTGCTGGGGATTGAACCTGGGATTTCAGTCTTTTGCATAATCATTATGCTATATTCCCCAGCCCCCTCCCACTTTCTTTTTTCTTTTTTTTGCTTCCAGCGTTATTGCTGGGGCTTGGTATCTGCACTAGGAATCCACTGCTACTGGAGGCCATTTTTTTCCCTTTTGTTGCCCTTGGTTTTTTTTTTTTTTTCTTTTTACCAGAGCACTGCTCAGCTCTGTCTTATGGTAGTGCAGGGGATTGAACCTGGGACTTGACAGAGCCTCAGGCATGAGAGTCTGTTTGCATATCCATTATGCTATCTACCCCTGCCCCTGTAGTCATCATTGTTGTCATTGTTGGATAGGACAGAGGGAAATGGAGAGAGGAGGGGAAGACAGAGAGGGGGAGAGAAAGACACCTGCAGACCTGCTTTACTGCTTGTGAAGTGACTCCCCCGCAGGTGGGGAGCAAGGCCACTTTCTTTTTTTTCAATGAAAATTTGATAATGAAAGTTTCAGCACATGAACTTAGAAAGGTAGGTCACTGCTGTAGTCTGGGAGGTAGCACAGTGGGTAAATTGTTGGACTCTCAAGCTGAGGCCCCAAGTTTAGTCCCCAGTAGCATATGTGCCAGAGTGATGTCTGGTTCTCTCTCTCCTCCTACCCCTCTCATTAATTAATTAATTAATTGATTGATTGATTAATTAATTTTTTTAAAAGAAAGGTAGCTCACTGGGTAGGGCACATATCTTTCCATGTGCTTGACAGAGGTCTGAATCCCTACACCACATGGGAGTTTGGGGCAGAAGTTGCTTCTCGAAGGGCAAACGCTAAAAGAAGAACTGCATTAAAGAACGCTTTGGTATTCTAGAGTCTCTTTCTCCCTCACATCTGAAAAAGTTATCCCGGAGCAGTGAAGCGACAAAAATGAATAAATGGAGAAAAAAAAAAAAAGAAGTTGCTTCTCATGAAGCCCTAGCATTGTCAAAATTAATTAATTAATTTAAGCAAGTTTTTAAAAGAAAGAATGGGAAAAGACAGGGTGAATGTCATTAGACCTGTGTACTATATCTGCAGACCTGAAGATAATAAAAGAAGGAACTAAAAGGGGGTGGTATATCACAGTGGATGACAGCAGAGGGAGGTGGAGCTTTAGTGGAGAGTGAAATGTGCTAATACATATTTGGAGGAGATATAAAATTGTACCCCAGTGTGGCCCAGGAGGTGGCACAATGGATAAAACACTGGATGCTCAGACATGAGGTCTGGAGTTTGATCTCAGTACTTACATTGGCCAGAGTGATGTGATGATCTGATTCTCACTCACTCTCTCTCTAGTCTCTATTTATTATTGGATAGATAGAGACATAGAGAAATTGAGAGGGGGAGGGGAGAGAGACAAAGAAACAGAGAGACACCTGCAGCCCTTCTTCACCAGTGGTGAAGCTTTCCTCCTGCAGATGGCGACCTGGGACTTGAACCCAGATCCTTGCACACTATAATGTGTGCACTTAATCAAGTGTGCCACCGTCTGGCCCCCAGTTCTCTTTTCTCTCTCTCTTTTTGAGTAATAAATAAATAAGTCTTGGGGGCCAGACAGTGGCGCACTTGGTAGAGCAGACATGTTACAATGTGCAAGGACTCAGGCTGAAGCCCCTAGTCCCCACCAGCAGGAAGAACCATCACAAGCTGTGAAGCAAGGCTGCAAGTGTCTTTTTCTTTTTTCCTCTCTATCTCTCCCTTCGTTCCTGATTTCTCCATCTCTATACAAACACACACACACACACACACACATAAATATCTTAAACATACACACACACACACATATATATCTTAAACATACATACACACACACATTGGTAGAAGGGGACTGTAGCTGGAGACAATATAATGTTGTAAAACAATAGCTCTTGGGGCAGGGTGGTGGTGAACAGGGTTGAGTGCACATGTTACAATGTACAAGGACCCAGGTTCGTGCCCCTGGTCTCCACCTGCAGGGAGAAAGCTTCACAAGTAGTGAAACAGGGCTGCAGGCGTCTGTCTCTCTCCCTGATTATCTCCCCCTTCCTCTCAATTTCTGGCTGTCTCTATCCAGTAAATAAATAAAGATAATAAAAAAATTAAAATGGGGTTCAGGTGGTAGCGTAGCGGGGTAAGCGCACATGGCACTAAGCGCAAGGACTGGCTAAAGGATCCCGGTTCTAGCCCCGGCTCTCCACCTGCAGGGGAGTCCCTTCACAAGCAGTGAAGCAGGTCTGCGGGTGTCTATCTGTCTCTCCCCCCTCAGTCTTCCCCTCCTCTCTCCATTTCTCTCTGTCCTACTTGACGACAACTACATCAATAACAACAAGTCCCGCCGACCCGCGCGTGACCTTCGACCCGCGGACCGACGAACCGCTTCAGTTCTCGCCTGCGCCATGTCTGGCTCCTCCAGTGCTATGAGGAAGGTGGTTCAGTAGCTAGGCTGGAAGCCGGATGAACCGCATGAAGGTTTCCCAAGCAGCTGCAGACTTAAAACAATTCTGTCTGCAGAATGCTCAGCATGACCCCTCGCTGACAGGAGTATCTTCAAGTACGAATCCTTTCAGACCTCAGGAAGTTTGTTTCTTTTTGTAGTAAAACACATCTTTGGAAGGTTTTCTGATCTACTTTTCATGACCCAGTCAATATTCAAAAGAGCTAAATTTGAAGCTTCTATAGCTTATCCCTATAACATGTGCCATACTATTCTGTCAGTTTTTAACATCTACCTCTCTGAATTTTAATGGATTTCTATTTCACAAGGGTAATTATTTTATATAGACTGGTGGCAGACACAATAAAATACTTAGTAAAAAAATTAAAAAAAAATAAAATACTTGGTAAAAATAAAATAAAATAAAATACTTAGTATAAAACTTAAAAAATATATTAACCCCAACACCAATAAAACAATAAGGGCAACAAAAGGGGGGGGTATAGCCTCCAGGAGCAGTGGATTCATGGTGCAGGCACCAAGCCCCAGCAATAACCCTGGAGGCAAATAAATAAATAAATAAAAATGAAAACAGTAGCTGTTCAGTAAAAAATGTCAAAAATTAAATTCATCACCAACACTTTTACAACACAGAGAAGAGGGCTGGAGCCATAGCTCAGTGGTAGAGTGTACCCCTTACATTACGGGGTCCTGGCACAAAGAAGGAGAATGTGAAATGTTCACACTCAATATTTAATGTAAGTGTTTTGCTGTTCTCAGGGGAAAGTTGATTAGCAAAACTCTGCAATCAGAATGTACTGTCCCCAAAGGTAGGAAATGCTCCCTCACCAGTGACTGCACAGCCACGCCCTGTGGGTGATGGAAAGGCACTGAAAGTATCTGATAAAGCACAGAGCCAAAGGACCTCTAGGATGACTGTTATTGTATACCTAAGCTGGACTGTCTCAAGCAAAGCATTCAGGAGAAGGTTTCTGGAGCCTACGTGTATTACAGACTGGAGAAGAGACTGGAAACACAATGATAACTCATGGATACCTACTCTGTCAGCTACAACTATTTCCTTTCTTTCTTTTTTTTTAATTATCTGTATTTAGTTATTGGATAGAGACAGTCAGAAATTGAGAGGGAGGGGTGATAGAGAGGGAGAGAAACAGAGAGATACCTACCTACAACACTGCTTCACCATTCACAAAGCTTTCCCCCCTGCAGGTAGGAACCGGGGGCTCGAACCTGGGTCCTTGCGCACTGCAACATGTGCCCTCAACCAGGTGCACCACCACCCGCCCCCTACAACTATTTTCTTTTTCATTCCACTCCTCTCCTCTTGAATCCCCACATTACTGTATCTGAAGCAGCCTTCACGATTGCCCAATGTCCTTCTCTCACAAGCTGATGTTCAATTCCTTTGGTAGACTTTTTGAGAGATAGTCATCTTGCCTCTGCTTAAATACTTCAAGTGACAGAAAAATCCTGTTCAGGGGCTAGGTGATAATACACCCAGTTGGATGCACATGTTACAATGTGCAAGGATCTGGGTTCAAGCTCTTACTAAAGGGAGAAGCTTCTTGAGTGAGGAAGTAGTGCTGCAGGTCTCTCTTTTTTCCCCTTCTCTATTTCTCTGTTTCAATCAATCAATAAATTATTTTTTAGATGTAGGGGAAAAATCCTGTCCTCAAAAGCAAGCCATTACATATCTGCTCATCTCAGACCATTATAAAGTTCTCCCTTAGGTTAAGTCAGGATCTGTTTTCCAGGTCAGGTGGTGCACACTTGGTTAAGTGCACACATTCCAGTACACAAGGGCCTAGGTTCAAGCCCCTGGTCCCCACCTGCAGGGGGGAAGCTTCACAAGTGGTGAAGCAGGGCTGCAGGTGTCTCTTTCCCTCTCTATCTCTTGCTCCTGTCTCAATTTCTTTCTGTTTCTATCCAATAATAAATAACTTAATTTTTTAAATTTAATTTGTTTTCCCTTTTGTGCCCTTGTTTTTATTGTTGTTGTAGTTATTATTGTTGTTGTCGTTGTTGGATAGGACAGAGAGAAATGGAGAGAGGAGGGGAAGACAGAGAGGGGGAGAGAAAGATAGACACCTGCAGACCTGCTTCACTGCCTGTGAAGCGACTCCCCTGCAGGTGGGGAGCTGGGGGCTCGAACTGGGATCCTTATGCCAGTCCCTGCGCTTCACGCCACGTGCACTTAACCCGCTGCATTACTGCCCGACTCCCAATATATATTTTTTTAACCAGAGCACTGTTTGATTGAACTTGGGATTGAACTTGGGACTTTGGAGCCTCAGGTATTAGTCTGTTTGCATAACCATTATGCTATCTACCCTCCACCCAAATAATTTTTTTAATTAACCAGAGCACTGCTCAGCTCTTTGGTTTATTGTGGTGCAGGGGATTAAACCTGGGACTTCGGAGCCTCAGACATGACAGTTTGTTTGCACAACCATTATGTTATCTACCCCCTGCCCCAAACAAAAAAAAATTTTTTAAGAATCTGTTTTCCTATAGCTCTAGAGATGGCCCAGCAGAAAAGCACAGAACCTGTAAGCATGAGGTCCTGAGTTTGATTTCCAGAGTGATGGTTTAGTTCTGTCTTGTTAATAAATATTTTTTATAGAGACAGAGAAGGAAGGGAGGGAGGGAGGGAGGAGAGAGAGAGAATGGGAGAACCGTAGTACTGAAACTACCTTCAATGTGGTGGAGACCAAGTTTGAAGTTGGGCTACACACATGACAAAGCAGTACACTGGGCAGCATAATGGTTATGCAAAGAGGGATACAGAGAGACACTTGCAGCCCTACCTCACCACTCATGAAGCTTTCCTTCTGCAGGTGGGGACCAAGGGCTTGAACCTGGGTCTTTGTGCATTGTACTGTGTGCACTTAACCAGGTGTGCCACCACCTGATCCCTGTTTCTGTCTTTCTATTGGGGAAAGAAGAAAAAAAAAGCTGGCCTGGAGCAGAGATGCCATAGTGACAGAAAGAAAAATCTGTTTTCCTGGGCTAGAGATATATCTTGGTGTTAGAGAGTATGATTTGCATGTCTGAGTCCTCCAGTTTGATTCTCAGCATCTCCCCCATACTCCTCCAAAAAATAAATAAGTGAAGTAGTCTGGGAAGTATAGCAATGGATAAAGAGTTGGATTCTCACACATGAGGTCCTGCGTCTGATCCCTAACAGTACATGTAGGAGAGTGATGCTCTGATTCTCTTTTTCTCTCTCCTCCAACCCTTCTCATTAATATATAAATAAGATTTTGTTTCTGTTATTGGGGGTAAGTAAAATTTCCTATTTCACCATGACAGGTGTCTATAAAACACTCTCACCCTGTAGCCTAAGTCCTTTTCTACCATCAGCACCAGAACCCCAACCCCCTCTCCCCAGGCACATCCCTCCCCTCTTTCCCCAGAGTTCTTTGCTTTGGTGAGAATTTCCAAACCCAGCCCAATTTATACTTTGTGTTTCCCCTTTCTGTTTTTGTTTCTCAAGTTCTACCCATGAGTGAAAGCCTCTCATCTTCATCCTTCTCTTCAAGCTCCATCCAATATGTTGTCCAACAACAGATGATTGGCTAAGAAATTTGTGGTATGGGAGCCGGGTGGGGTGGTAGCACAGCGGGTTAAGCGCACATGGCGCAAAACACAAGGACTATCGTAAGGATCCTGGTTCAAGCCCCCACCTGTAGGGGAGTCGCTTCACAGGTGGTGAAGCAGGTCTCCCCTCCTCTCTCCATTTCTCTCCGTCCTATCCAACAACAATGACATCAATAATAACTACAACAGTAAAACAACAAGGACAACAAAAGGGAATATAAATAAATAACTATTAAAAAAAGAAATTTGTGGTATATATACACAATGGGGTACACCTATCACAAGGAGATAAGAAATTGTACTCTTATGTCAACAGTTGTCCTGTGAACCACTATCCTCCCCCCCAAATAAAATGATTTTTAGAGACAGAAAGGCCATAACCTTGAAGCTTCTTTCTTTGTATAGGAGCTGGACTCGAACCTGACTCACACACATGGCAAAGCAGAGGACTATCCAAGTGGGCTATTTCACTGATTCATAAGATGATTTTTAGAAGAAAAAAAAATAATAATGTGCTTAGAAGTACCTCAGTCACCTGAAATCTTTCCACACACACCATTAAATCTCTCCTGCTTAAATATTTTGATTTTTGAAGGATTTCGACTAAGGCACTGTTTCTTCTTCCTGACTCATTATGGACTCTTGGGACATTCCAAAAACCAGTTTCATGCCATCTATAGGTTTGATCTGTAAACCATTGATGTCCTAGTCTGAATCATTGATCTTATTATTGGACTGGCCAGTAACCGCCCTCCAGGGTGATAAAGATCCATTAGTACACTTTTGAGTCTTTCACCTATTTTCCTGTCTTATCCACAAGGACATCTCACACCAGGAATCCTTAAACCAAATAAGATCTGAAATCTTGGAAAACAAGGGAGTGGGACTGGGGAGGAGAAGGGGGCGGAAATTCAGAGAGAAGACCTTTGGATAGGCTCCTCCCCCTTCCGCAGTTCCTCTGTTAAGTTCCCGGGCTTCAGTCTCTATGAAGGAATTTCTAGCTGAGGCTCACTTATAGGAAGTTGAAAGAATTGAGCTGAGGATCAGAAAGTCTGTGTTCAGATCCACGCCTGCTGCCTCCTGGGGTAAGTTATTTAACTTCTCTGAGTCTGTTTGTCCATCTGTAAAAGAGATGAGGAAAAAAGAGACACAACAGAGAGAGACCTCAAGGGTTGTTGGGAGGATTTCATGAGAAAATTGATGTGAGTATACTTTGTAAACTGAAAATGTCATGTGTTATGATTATGTAGGGAATGTCTACTATGTTCATCAGTATAGGATACAGAAAGAAAAATGAAGTGGGTCCCTTGCCCTCAGGGAGCTCATCATTTTGTAAGTGGAGATATGTTCATGAATGACCCTTTTAGAGTAAGGGAAAGGGCATAGGTTGCTAATGGAATTAAGAGTAGTGGTAGGCCCCTGCAGACTGAGGGGAAATCAGGCAGAGGCTTGACTCCAGCAGATAGATGGCTAGACAAGGACAGTTTTCCTGATGGAGGAGCCCAAGCATGAAGATTTGTGGCATCTGCTGGGGGTAATGGAGGCACTGTGACATCACATCACAGTTTTTTTTTAGACATGGCTGTTCCAGTATGTCCATGATAGAACAATCAGTCGTGGGGGAAGTGTAGGGAACATTTGAGCAGTCCCTCCTGGGTGTTATGTCTGTTATTCAGCTGATCACTGAGCAGAATCTCCTCTGGTGCCGTCCATTTTCTTCCAAATGTTTCCATCTCCGTCTTGGCAGTACAGCACATCACCAGTCTACCAGATGTTACAATTGAGTCCTTTTGGATTGCAGAATAGTGCTCCTTTGCATATATATATATATATATATATATATATATATATATATATACCCACAACTACTTCTCCTCTTGTTCCTCCTCCTCCTTTACCAGAGCACTGCTCAGCTCTGGTTTATGGCGGTGCAGGAGATTGAACCTGGGTCTTTGGAGCCTCAGGCATGAGAGTCTCTTTACATAACCATTATGCTATCTAACCTCCCCCACAACTTCTTTTTTTTAAAGATTTTATTTATTTATTAATGAGAAAGATAGGAAGCGAGAAAGAACCAGATATCACTCTGGTACATGTGCTGCCAGGGATTTAACTCAGGACCTCATGCTTGAGAATCCAGTGTTTTATCCATTGCACCATTTCCCCGACCACCCCCACAACTTCTTTATCCAGCCATCTGTCTTTGGGCATTTAAGTTCCTATATTTTGGCAATTGTAAATAATGTAGCTGTAAATATGGAGGTCCAATATGTCCTTTCCAAGTTGGGCTTCCCTGTCCTTTGAATATATGCAAAGAGAAGGACAACTACCAGATGTTTCTCTCATATGTGGAACTTTTTTTTTTTACCAGAGAACTGCTCAGCTCTGGTTTATGGTAGTACTGGGGATTGAACCTGGTACTTTGGAGCCTCAGACAGGAGTCTCTTTGCATGACCATTATGCTAGCTACCCTCACCCTCATAGATGGAATATAGGTAGCCAAAACAAAGGAACTTAGGGGGAAAAAAAGAGAGAGATAAACTATACTGTCTCCTGAACAATATGAGAACCAAGATATTTTTGAGGGGGATGGGATTGGGAGTAGGGGGTAGGGGGAGTAGAGACTTGGTAGAGTCTTGGTAGAGGGTGTGGTGGCTCACAAGCATCATGTATGGGTAATAAAATATACCCAAAATCTGATAATTTTTACCAGAGCACTGCTCAGCTCTGGCTTATGGCAGTGTGGGGATTGAACCTGGGACTTTGAAGCCTCAGGCATGAAAGTCTCTTTACATAACCATTATGCTATCTACCCCTGTCCAAATATGATAATTTTGTAAAATCAATGTTGAATCACTAATGATAAAGAAATCTTAAAGAAAGGAAGGAAGAAAAGGAAAAACTATTGAGCTAGTGAAATAGTTCACTTGGGTAGTGTGCTGCTTTGCCATGTGCATGCCTCAGATTTGAGGCCAGCCTACGCCACACTGAAGAAAGCTTTAATATGTAGTCTCTTAAACTCTCCCTCTTCCTTTCTGTTTTTATGAAAGCAAAAAGGAAAGACCGGGTAAGACAACTATTTTGGCTCAGGAGTGGATAAAGCATTCTTTTTTCAAGCATGAGGTCCTGAGTTTGATCCTTGGTTATCACATGTACCAGAGTGATGCTTTGGTTTGTGTTCATCCTCTCTCTTTTACAAATAAAACATCTGAAAGGAAGGAAGGAAAGAGGGTGGGGTACATAGCATAATAAAAGTTATGCAAAAAAAAATACTCTCATGCCTAAGGTTTCTGAGGTCTCCAGTTCAATTCCCTGCACCACCTTAAAAAAAAGAAAGAAAAAGGAAAGATAAGATTTATTTAACAGAAAAGAAAACTAGGGTGGGAGTAGATAGCATAATGGTTATGCAAAGAGACTCTTGCCTGAGGCTCCAAAGTCCTAAATTCAATCCCCCACACCACCATAAACCAGAGCTGAACAGTGCTTTGGTGAAAGGAAGGAAGGAAGGAAGGAGAGAGAGAGAAAGAAAAGAAAGAAAGGAAGAAAGACAGAAAAGAAAACTCCTGGAGGGTGGAGACATCTGAAAGGATTCCAGGAAAATTACAAATTACCTTTTAATCTCTGAAGCTACAAAGTGGTTCCCCTGAAAAAGCAGAGACTAAGGTAATTTAAATCCAAAAAAAAAATCATTAGATCATTAGCTCTAGAAAAGACTTAAGGATTCAAGAGTTCACATCTGAATGACATCTTATTCTTTCATCCCGTGTGCGAAGCCAGGATAGGAAAATAGTTCAAGGGCTCTCAAGGTCCCTCGCCTGATGGCTTCTTTGGAATTCTTGTGATTTGGTGCCACCTGGTGTTCGAGGAAGAGCATAGCACACTTTGGGAGCAGCCTCTTCCCCATCTTCCTAAACTTAAATAACAGGTTGCTGACAACCAACATCTGCTTAGCTTCCTTACAGTGGGAGTAGACCCAGCCTTTCAAAGGCAATCTTGGATCTAAATAAGGGAAAAGAAGAGGGAGGAAGGGAAAGTGCTGTTCCAGACTTCATGATCATCCTTAACTCTATTTGGTGGAAAACCACCAAATACTGGTTTTCCAGGGAGTCCAGGCGGTGGCGCAGCGGGTTAAGTGCACGTGGCACAAAGCCCAAGTACAGGCCTAAGGATCCCGGTTCCGGCTCCCCATCTGAGGGGAGTTGCTTCACAAGTAGAGAAGCAACTGCAGGTGTCTGTCTGCAGGTGTCTGTCTTTACCCCCTCTCTGTCTTCCCCTCTTCTCTCCATTTCTCTCCATTTCTCTCTGTCCTATCCAACAACATCAATAACCACAATGTTAAACAACAAGGGCAACAAAGGAGAAAATAAATAAATATAAAAAAATATAAAAAAAGATTTGGTTTTCCCCAGAGTACCTGGAAGAATGTGCACTTTGAGTACTGCAGGACTATGTTCACTATAACTCCCCTTTCCTCCCCTCTTTCTTTCTTTTTTTTTTTTTTTGTATTTTTTAACCAGAGCACTGTTCAGCTCTGGCTTGTGATGGTACGGGGGATGAAACCTGGGACTTTGGCACCTCAGGCATGAGAGTCTGTTTGCATAGCCATTATGCTATCTACCCTCCGCCCCCCTCTTTCTTTCTCTTCCTTTCTATCTTTCTTTTTTTCTCTTTCCCTCTTTCATATATATGCCATCCAGGTTATCACTGGAGCTCTGCCATTCCTGGTGGTCATTTTTCCCTTTCTTTTTAATAGAGGGTGAAGAACAGAGAGAGATAAGGAGGGAGAGATAACTGTAGCACTGCCCCACTGTTCATGATCCTTCCCCTTGCAGGTGGGGATCAGAGATTTAAACACGGGTCCTCACACATAGTAATACAGGTTTACAGCACCCAATTCTCACTTTCTTATGATGGTTTGAGCATCTGTGGCAGAGCAAATAAAAGATTTAGCCAGGAGTGATTATTGTGAGCCTCTAGGGTGGCCAAGGGTTACCACTAAAAGAGACTTGGGGGCGGGCACACTACTAGCTCACCAGGTAGCACCGCTTCTTTGCTATGTGCTGGACCCAGGTTGGAGTTTCTGACACATCACAAAGGAGTGCAACAACCCAGAACTAGGGGAAGCATGGGTGCTATGGTGTCTCACCTCTCTTTATGTCTCTCACTCTCCATATATATACCTGAAAATGTCAACCCAGAGCAGTGAAGCCATAGGAACTGATGATGCCACAAACAAGAGTCTGGATGCCTCATGAGCCCAGGTTTAAGTTTTTAATCATCCACCCCCACATACACACTCCCAATTAAGGTATACTATTCTAGAATGATTGTTTTAACCAGAGCACTCTTCAGCTCAGGTTTATGGTGATACTGGAGATTGAACCTGGGAGGTTCAGAAATGGAAGTCTTTTTGCATAACCACTATGCTATCTCTCCAATTCCATTTTCTCTCTTTTTAACGAAAGATCTATGTACTTATTTTCATGAGAGAGAAGTCAGCACCACACAGCTCTGACAATTATGAAGTGTGCGAGAAGACTGAACCTGGGGCCTCTCATATGCAAGTCCTCTAGGCCACCTGATGCATTGTCTCTCCACCCTTTTTGCAAGTTAAGAGAGTAAAGGGCAGGGGTAGATAGCATAATGGTTATGCAAACAGGCTGTGAAGCCTGAGGCTCCAAAGTCCCAGGTTCAATCCCCTGCACCACCATAAACCAGAGCCGATCAGCGCTCTGGTTAAAAAGGAAAAAAAAAAAAAAGACAGAGTAATGGGAGTAAAAGGAGTAATGGAATTTCATAGAGCAGAAAAACTGGTGCCCGCGCTGCCTCTCAAGCCCCATTCCTGAACAGATGCAAAGAGATCAATAATACTAAAGCTGGACTCAGGTGATGCTTCACAATGGAGTCATAGTACAGAGTAGATGCAAGATTAGGGTCTTGAACTCGGACAGCCAGAACTAAGGAAGTGCAGAAGTGAACAAGTGTACGGAGGTTAATCCCTCCGTACAGCCTCTATTCTCAGTTACCTTCAACGTCTATGTGCAACCCAGGTTTGAATCTGGTCCGCATTTCATTGAAGGAAGCTTTGCTTTTTACTTTCTCTCTGCCTTTACAAAAAAAGAAAGAAAAGTTACCCCCAATGTCTGCTTTTTGGCTGTGCTCTACACTCTCAGGTGAAGACTTTTTAAGCTTTTCCTTTATTTTTTTAATTATATTTATTTATTTATTGAATAGAGGCAGTCAGAAATTTAGAGGGAAGGAAGTGTAGAGAGGAAGAGGCAGAGAGACACCTGCAGCCCTGCTTCAATACTCGTTGAAGCTTTCCCCCTGCAGGTGGGGACCGGGGGCTTGAACCTGGATCCTTGCACACTGTAGCATGTGTGCTCAACCAGGTGTGCCACCACCCGGCCCCTCAAGCTTTTCTAAGTGCTGGTGAATCCTGGGTTGACTCCCTGTTAAGGATGTGGATTGTGGGTGGGGGTGTAACAGTGATTAAAGAGCAAAAGAAAGGAATCAACTGAATTAGAATGTTTCAGTTCTTGGGTCACCAGTAGTTTATATGACCCAGCTCTTCCCTTCCCTGGTCCCTACAATATAGGAGAGCATGAGTGGATGTCCCCTAAATAGACTGACCACTGCATTAGGAAAATCTTTTTTACTCTGTAGTTTAGCTATTGTTGGGATGTAACTTCTCAAAAGTGACATTTCCTAGGAAACTGACAGATGAGAAAACTGACAAAAGAACATGCAAACAAATGGGCTTATTAAACGCACATATTTTATCCTATCCTGGATTAAGTAAAGTTGAAAGGTAGGTGAATTTACCTGGCACAATAAAAGGATTTCCAGGGCAACCTGTCAAAACATGAGAAGTCAGAGGTCACATCA
This sequence comes from Erinaceus europaeus, assembly GCF_950295315.1. Lineage (NCBI taxonomy): Eukaryota > Metazoa > Chordata > Mammalia > Eulipotyphla > Erinaceidae > Erinaceus > Erinaceus europaeus. Next base: position 76,079,785 of record NC_080185.1, on the reverse strand, counting down.
ACTTACCTGGACTTTAGTTTGACACAGAGCTGGTGAAGAGGAAAGTGGCCAAATATTCTGCCCATGAAGATATTTGTATAGACACCTTAAGTACTGCCTTCTGGTTCTACAGCCACCTGGGCTCCTCCATCCTTTGTTTCTCCCAAAGAGAGGGCCCAGGGAAACCACCCCATTCACATACTGCTGGCTGTGTGTGTGTGTGTGTGTGTGTGTGTATTCATTTATTCTTATTTTTATTTTTTAAATATTTTATTTATTTATTCATGAGAAATGGTAGGAGAGAGAGAGAAAGAACCATCACTCTGGTACATGTGCTGCTGAGGATTGAACTCGGGACCTCAGGCTTGAGAGTCCAAAATTTAAAAAAAAATTTTTTTATTTGTTATTGGATAGAGACAGAGAGAAATTGAGAGAGAAGGGGGAGATAGAGAGGAAGAGAGACAGAGAGACACCTGCAGACCTGCTTCACCACCTATGAAGGGATTTCCCTGCAGGTGGGGAGTCGGGGGCTTGAACCGGGATCCTGACTGGTCCTTGCCGCTTTGCGCAATGTGCGCTTAACCCACTGTGCTACCGCCCGACTCAGGGGCGTCCAAAGTCTTATCCACTGTGACGATGGGAGTCAGGCGATAGCCAAGAGCAAGGACCCAATTCGAGCTCCCGGCTCCCCACCTGCGGGGGAGTTGCTTCACAGGCGGTGAAGCAGGTCTGCAGGTGTCTGTCTTTCTCTCCTCTGTCTTCCCCATCTCTCTCCATTTCTCTGTCCTATCTAACAATGACATGAATAATAACAATAAAACAAGGACAACAAAAGGCAATAAGTAAATAAATATTAAATATATATATATATATGTGACGGGGCCAAGTGGTGGTGCACCTGGTTAAGAACACACATTACAGTGCACAAGGACCCAAGTTCAAGCCCCTGGTCCCCACCTGCAGGGGTAAAGCTTCACGTGTGGTGAAGCAGGGCTACAGGAGTCTGTCTCCTTATCTTCCCCGTCACTTGTAATTTCTGTCTCTATCCAATAATATAAATAAATAATTTTATTTGGTATGAGGGGGTGAACTGAGGACCTGACAAATGCATGATACTGCTGAGCAGCTTCCTTTACCCAAATTTTCATTTATTATTTTTCCGAGAGGAGAGGGGGTGCAGAAGGCTAGAGACAGCATGGAGACAAAGTACTGTCCCCACACCCATGGTGCTTCCCTCGTGGCATAGATGGTGCTCCTATGTGGTGATAGGGTTTGATCTCAGGGCCCCACCAGAAATAAGGCATGTGCTCTCCAGGATGAGATACCTCCAGTGACAGGCTATTACTATTATTTTAATTTTTACATGAGTGCGAGAGAAGGGAGGGGAGAACGGACACTGCTCAGCTCTGACATATGTGGTGCTGGGCACTGCACCTGGGACCTCATATATAAGCCCTGTGCTAAACAATTCCGCCGATCCCGTTCCTATTGTTATTATTTCCTTTAATCCCCTAAAGTGGCCACGTGACCTCGGCAAAAAACGCCATTTTTGAGAAGCCTGCATCCCAGCTTCCAGCTCCTCTGGCTGCCTTTTCCGATTTCAAATTCTCCAGCCCGCCCACCAAGACCCTTCTTCCTGTTTGAGTGACTGGGGGAAGGGGGGCAATCGTAACAGGTTATTTGTGGAGCAGTTGTGATTGACACTCCCCTCATCTAATCACCGCTCGTCCCCTGGCAGGCTCAGATGACTACTTCCTCTCCCTTTCCCAGCTCCTTTCTGATGAATCATCCCTCACATTCTTTACTCCCTCGCCAGGTTTATACGTGCCCCGCCCACCGGTTATCTGCAGGCGCTCCTCCTTTGCCTCCCACCCAACCTTGAGGAAATGGTTTTTGTCAGTCTTACCGGGGGTAGTTTATACAAGGCACTTAAAAAAATTTATGTATTTATTAGCTATACTCACTTTCAGCCTTGCGTGGTGTTGGAGATCAAATTGGGCTTTCTGCCTACGTGTCCTGCACCACCTCCTCAGCTGCTTTACAATATACTTTAAACAAAGAAAAACAGCATGACTTCCATACAGAAAAGGGGAAGTTAATTAATTCATTTGGAGCTTAGCCCATCAGTTTTCTTTGAACCTTACCTTCCACATGGCGGCGCGGGACGGGGGGGGGGGGGGGTGGTGACAGCACCTGTGGGGATTCAGCCTGTTTCCAGTTGAACCCTAGGCAGCTTTGAGTTCCCAGCAAGGGTTAAGCTGCCAGACTCCAAATAGCTGAGGGAGAGGTCACGGGGAGATAGGGTTGAATGTTTTCAAACACTTCTGTGTGTCTCTAGGTATTCTGCATCAAACATATAAGGCAACTCTGCTAGAAACTGCAGTCCTAAAGAGGAAACAGTATTTAGTATTTGATGGCAAGAGGTCGATGACAAATAGGGGACTGAGACTAAGCTAAAGCTGTCTGGATCTAGACTTTCAAAATAGTTTAACGAATTGACTTTTTCCAGGGCACCTTTATGCTGCATGCTTTCCTGGATAGGGTCAAGTAAAGCCAGTGAGTGCAAGAGCTCTAGTAGGAAGCTGGCAAAGAGCTGGGGAGGTTTGTCCTGTTGACTTGTGTGTAATCTGTTCTCTCATGTTCACATAATCATTCCCATTTCTCTGCTGTCTCATATGCCAGTGATAATACCTGTTTTTGAAAACGTAGATTTCACAATATCTTGTGGAACCAAGGAACACATGCCTGAGGCTCAGAGGTCCCAGGTTCAATTCCTGGAGCCACCATAAACCAGAGTTTAGCAATGCTCTGTAGGAAAAAAAAACCCAAAAAACTAAGCTAAACAAAAACCACAATACCTTGAGTAGAGCTTTGTGCATAATGGGACAAAATAAAGTGGCCTCTCCGGGTCTGTGTATGCTAACAAAGGTTAGAGACTTAAGAAAACACCCAATCTGCAAATTGTTCCCCCATTTAGGCATCCATTTGGAGGAGGCTTTCACACTTTGGTATTTATCTGGGAGTAGAGAGTAGTTTGCAGGTTAGGGAGGAAATGAAGGTGCTCAGAAATCTATAAACGCCTTCCTCTTCTATTTCCTTCTTGCCAACCCCAATGCTTTCTTTGGAGGCCCTTTGGCTAAGTCCCATCCACAGCTCATTTTCACTGTCCAGACGTGCCCCTCTAGCCTCTGAGAAGAATGTAGACAATGAACCAGAGAGAGGCAGCATTCTTTCTGCCCCTGCTGGGGTGAAGATTAAGTGGAAACTGCAAATCCTATCTCCTTCCAGTCCAGCTTCCTGCTTCTGTCCTTTATCATCACAAAACAATCCCGAAGAATTTTCCTGTCCTCATTTAGTCCTTGCCCAGACATTCAGACACAATCAGGAAAATGTAGAAAGCACCTGCATTTTGCACATGGCTTGGGGAAGAGGATGAGGGGAGTGGACTGGTGTAGGGTCCACACATGTTCACACCAGCAAACAATGCAGCCGAGGGTCAGTGAAGTTCGTGGCTAAAGTCAGGATCAATGCATGTAATTGGGATGTAAAGTAAGGGTGGGCAAGGGATCTAAGCAGATTGAGACCAGCTACACTATTGGGTCTCAACTTCAAAAGATTTCTAAGAGAAGGTGGAATTTCAGAAATAAGGTGGTATTTGAGATGGCCATGAGATATTTGCATCCTGAAGTAGTTGTGGAATTAGCAGAAAAAACAGACTTTCACTGGGAAATCTTGAATAACTACCTGTTAACTCTTTCTCCTTCCCTCTCAACAAGCATTCATTGAGTGCCAGCTCTGCCCTAAATGCTGGGCACATGGTTATAATAATAATAGCAAACAGTACTTACTGTATGCCAGGCACATTACCTAGCTTTGTATCTCACATTGGCTATATGGCATAGGCATCATTATCATCCCTATTTTGCTGATGAGCCAACTGTGATTTAAAAAGATGAAATGGGGGGGGCAGGCGGTGGTGCACCTGGTTGAGCACACACTACCATGCTCAAGGACCCAGGTTCAAGCCCCTGGTCCCCACCTGCAGGGAAAAGCTTCACAAGTGGCGAAGCAAGTCTGCAGATGTCTCTCTTCCTCTCTATCTTCCCTACCCCCCTCAATGTCTCTGTTTATCTATCCAATAAATAAAGTCCTTACCTAACTAAAAATGGAAAACCACTTTATCACACACACACACACACACACACACACACACACACACACACACACACACACACACACACACACGGCGAAGTGGTGACTGCAGAACAGACACTGGACTTCCATACCTGAGGCTACTAGTTTGGTGCTTCAGGTACCACAGAGTAGTACTCTGGTTTCTCTCCCACTTCTAAGAAATTTTATCTCATTTAAAATAAGCCCTTAGGGTAGGGGAGATAGCAGAATGGTTATGCAAAAAGCCTTTCATGCCTGAGGCTCTAAGGTCTTAGTTTAACCACCCAGCACCAACATAAACCAGAGCTGTGCAGTGGTCTGGGGGAGGGGGGAGTAAAACACAACAAAAAAAAAAACTTCAGCTGCCTGGGTGGATTAAACTTTGAACTCTCAAGCAGTGATTCTTTAGTTCTCATTCTCTCTCTTTAATTAATGAAAAACACTTGGGGCAGGGGAAGTGGGCCTGGGGTGGATAAGGTAGCATAACAGTTATATTAAGACTCTAATGCCTGAGGTCCCAGGTTCAGTCCCCCACACCATCATAAGCCAGAGCTGAACAGTGTTTTGTTAAAAAATAATAGAAAGATGTTGCAAAGCGCAAGGACTGGAGTAAGGATACCAGTTCAAACCCCCAGCTCCCCACCTGCAGGGGAGTCCCTTCACAAGCAGTGAAGCAGGTCTGCAGGTGTCTCTCCCCTCTGCCTCTCTGTCTTCCCCTCCTCTCTCCATTTCTCTCTGTCCTATCCAATAACTATGACATCGATAACAATAATAACTACAACAACAATAAAAAACAAGGGCAACAAAAGGGAAAATAAATAAATAGTTTTTAAAAATTGAAAAAGGAAAAATGGCCACCAGGAACAGTGGATCTGTGCAGGCACTTCTTCTTCTTCTAGCGTTTGCCCTTCTTCCATAGCCAGTCAACAGCGTCAGGTTGAGCCTGATGTAAAGTTCCGAGACCTCCTTTGAATCTGGAGAGGTGGCAGTCGTTGACCATGTGGGTCATAGTCTGACTGTAGCCGCAGGGGCAGTTCGGGTCGTCTCTGGCTCCCCAGCAATGGAACATAGCGGCGCAATGGCCATGGCCTGTTCGATAGCAATTGAGGAGGGCCCAATCATAATGTGCTAGGTCAAAGCCGGGTTGACGCTTGCAGAGGTCTGTGATGAGGTGTTTGTTCTTTACCTCAGCTGACTGCCAACTCTGTTTCCAAGAGACTGGAACAGAGAAGTTCAGTGTAGGCGTAGGGAACCAGATTGGGTGACGAGACGTCAAGCGTTGGACAGGGTGGGCTAAGATACCCGCGTATATTGGCAGGTCCGGTCGAGCGTAGACGTGGGAAATGAACTTAGATGATGCCGCATCCCGACGAATATCTGTTGGGGCGATGTTGCTAAGAACTGTCAGCCATGGAACCTGGGTGGAACGGATGGTTCCAGAAATTATCCTCATGGAGGAGTATAATTTGGAATCGACCAAGTGGACATAGGGGCTACGGAACCATACTGGGGCACAGTATTCTGCAGTGGAATAGCATAATGCCAGAGATGATGATCGTAGTGTGGAAGCGCTCGCGCCCCATGAGGAGCTGGCCAGTCTTGCAATGATGTTATTCCTCATGCCCACCTTTGCTGCAGTTTTTATGAGATGTTCATGAAATGACAGAGTGCGATCGAGAGTAACACCAAGATAGACTGGCTGGGCTTCATGCCGGATTCTCGTATCGCCAAGCTGCACATTAAGCTCACGTGAGTCTGAGGCATGGTGTAGATGGAAAACAGATGATACCGTTTTTTGCAGTGCTAGGGATTAGTCGCCATTTTTTACAGTAATCAGATATCAGAAACATGTGAGTGTTTCCTCGAGGATGTCGAACTTTGATGCCTGAGTTGCACAGCAGATGTCATCGGCGAACTTCCTTGAAGATGAACTTCCTTGAAGTTCATCTGAGCTCCTGTGATAACCCTTGTGGCAAAAAACTTGATGATGATGATGACGATGATGAAGCAACTTTCCTGGCTTTAAGTAGAAGAGGTGAGGGTGGGGGTAGATAACAATGGTTATGAAGAGACTTTCATGCCTAAGGTTCCAAAGTCTCAAATTCAACCCCCCCACCCCTGCACCACCATAAACCAGAGCTGAGAAGTGCTCTGGTAAATAAACAAACAAACAAATAAATAAGATGAGATAGGAATCTAGGCAGTTAGAGCACAGAGTCCATGAGTGCTAGTGTGACCTACTAAATCTAGTTGGATGTTGATAAAAAAACAGGACTTCTTTGGTGAAGAGGATGCTAGAATAAGAAGGGCTGGGACTTTAAAAGGAAGATCCTAGAAGTGTGGTCCGGGAGGTGGCACACTGGATAAAGCACTGGACTCCCAAGCAGAAGGTCCTGAGTTCAGTCCCTGGCAGCACATGTACCAGATGATGTCTGGTTCTTTTTTTTAATATTTTATTTATTTTATTTTTGAAAGAGATGAAAGAGAAAAACACAAACACCAGAGCACTGCTCAGCTCTGGCTTACGGTGGTGCAGGGGATTGAACCTGGGACTTTGGAGCCTCAAGCATGACAGTCTCTTTGCATAACCACTATGCTATCTACCCCCACCCAGTGTAGGGTTCTTTCCCTCTTTGTTGTTTTATCTTTGTTGTTAAATGGTGGCCTGGGATGGGGTGGGAGGCTGTGGAAATAGCATTATGGCTATGCAAAAGATTTTCATACCTGAAGCTCCCAAGGTCCCAGGTTCAATTCCCGGTATAACCATAAGCCAAAGCTAAGTAGCACTTTTTTCTTTCGCTCTATATCTCTTTTTCATATATAGTATGTGATGGCCTGGCAAATATATATATATAAAAAGAAGTGTGGGGATTTAAATAGATCTTAAAAAATAGTGGCAAACCTAGTTGAGCACACATATTGCTGTGTGCAAGGACCCAGGTTCAAGTCCCTGGTTCCCACCTGCAAAGGGGGAACTGCAGAAATGGTAGAGTAGTACTACAAGTATCTCTTTTCTCTCTTTCTATTACCTCTGGTCCTCTCATTCTCTCTCTGTCCTATCAAATTAAAAATAAATAAAATAAAAAAGAAAAGAAAGGGGGCCAGGTTGTGGCACACCTGGTTAAGTATACATGCTACGAGGACCTGGGTTTAAGCCCCCAGTCCCCATCTGCAGGGGGATAGCTTTGCGAGTGGTGTAGGTATCTCTCTGTATCTTTCCTTCTCTATCTCCTCCTTCCCTCTCAATTTATCGCTGTCTCTATCCAATATATAAATAATGATTAAAAAATTTAAAATGACTGTAAAATAAAGAAAGATAAAATGTTCACTGGAAGCAGTAGATGTTGGTGCAGGCATTGATTCCCAAGGATGATCATGGTGACCATAAACAATTAGATTGAATTAAAGAATAATTTAAAAATTTATATATATATATATATATTGCACTGGGGAGATAGCATAATGGTTATGCAAAGAAAACTTTCACGCCTGATACTCTGAGCTCCCAAATTCAATCCCCAGCATCACTATAAACCAGAGCTGAGCTATGCTTTGGGCTTTGGTAAGAGACTGAAAAGGAATATTAACTTTAAGCTGAGTCTTTAAATCACAGGAGAAATTTCCCAGGCTCTAAGTGGTAGAGAGGATTTTAGGCAAAGGGAATAATACCTGGGCCAAGGTGTAAAGATTGGGAAGAGCTGGTCATATTTGTGGAGCAACCAGCAATTCACACTGGACCTTGGGGTGTGTGATATGAAAGGGTGAGGAAGAGGAGTCTGAAGAAGACTGATGGTAAGACTATAAAGGCTTTGTAGGTACTGTGGAAGACCTTAGCCCTTTTGCTATAACTAAAGGAGAGTCAGCTGCAGTCTCTTTGTTGGCAAATGACTGAATTGGTTTGGGGTTACTATATAGAGGCTACAGGAGAAATAGTGTCCAGGTCCACTGGGGGAAGGCAACTCACTCAGGAGGTTACTGCCACTGTGTAAGAAAAAAAAAAAAGAGCTTGTGTCTGGGGGAAATCGCTCAATTGGTAGAGCGTTGAATTTCCATCTCTGAGGTTCCCACATTGATCCCAGGCACTGCAATATACCAGTGTCATGCTCTGGTTCCTCTCTCTTGTTGTCTCCTGTGAAACACACACTTTTGTTGTAATAAATAAAAAAATAAAACTTTTTTAATATGTCAGGAACTTGAACTATGGTTGTGACAAATAGGAGTAATTCTGGAAGACATTCCTGAGGGAGAGCTGACAACAGTTAGTGCCTGATGGGGAGACTGGAGTCATGACAACTCCAAAGAGTTCTTGTTTGACAGTTCAGATAAATAAATCTATGTGTTGATGATATAGCTCACTTGGATAGTGCTCTGCTTTGCCATGTGTGAGCCCAGCCCTCACAGCATTAAAGGAAGCTTCAGCACTGGGAGGTGGGGGAGAAAAAGGATAGAAATCTAGTATGAGGGAGTCGGATGGTAGCGAAGCGGGTTAAACGCACGTGGCACAAAGCGCAAGGACCGGAGTGAGGATCCGGCTCCCCACCTACAGGGAAGTCGATTCACAGGTGGTGAAGCAGGTCTGCAGGTGTCTATCTTTCTCTCCCCTCTCTGTCTTCCCCTCCTTTCTCCATTTCTCTCTGTCCTAGCCAACAACGATGACATCAATAACAACAATAATAACTACAAAAATAAAACAACCAGGGCAGCAAAAGGGAATAATTCTTTTTTAAAACCTAGAATGAGATTTTTACATTTTTTAAAAGAATTTATTTATTCATGAGAAAGATAGAGGAGGATAGAAAGAACCAGACATCACTCTGGTACATGTGCTGCCGGGGATGGAACTCAGGACCTCATGGTTGAGAATCCACTTTATCCACTGCGCAACCTCCCAGACAACTTCTTCTGTGGGTTTTCACAGGGAGAAAAGAAGAGCTCAGTTTCGGGCATGATGAGTTGAGGTGGAAGAATTCAGTGGTGCGCTGGTGTTTAGCTACCAGCTATGGGTGGTGGATTGGGGCCTGATTTACTGTTTTTTTTTTTGTGGCTTAATATTTCTACAATGGCCAATTTAGAGCTACTATATGCCGAGTTTAGGGGAAAAGCATAGTGGATATTCAAACAGATTCTCATGCCTGAGACATCAAAGGTCCCAGGTTCAGTCCTCAGCATCACCATAAGTCAGGAAAGAGCAGTTTTCTGGTAAAAAAATAAACAAAGTGGGGCTGGGTGGTGCCCTGGTTGAGCACACATGTTATAGTGTGAAAGGACCTGGATAGGAAAGTTTTACAAGTATTGCAAGTGTCTCTCTGTCTCTATCTTTCGCTATCACCCCTTTCCCACTTGATTTCTGGCTGTTTCTATACAATAAATAAAGATAAAAGGTCTTTATTTGAAAAGAAATAAAGACCTGCTTTGAGCCCTGGCTCCCCACCTGCAGGGGAGTCACTTCACAAGTGGTGAAGCAGGTCTTCCGGTGTCTATCTTTATCTCCCTCTCTCTGTCTCCCCCTCCTCTCTCCATCCTATCCAATAACAACATCAATAACAACAACAACAATAACTACAACAATAAAACAAGGGCAACGCAAAGGGAATAAATAAATAAATATTTTTTAAAAAAAGAAAGAAAGAAATCTACCACACGATGTCAATCCACTCACAGATTTCCCAGTAATTCATCATACCCAGAAACCCAGAATGGAAAGGACTATGCCAAGTAGTGTGGGGTACAGGATTCTTGTGACATTGCTTTAATGATTGAGACCACAGAACTGACCTGGGTCAGACTTTTCAGCACTTTTCAGTGGAGAGACTAATGGGTTTGTAAAATTGTTAAACCAAGCAAAATGAGAACCGATTAAACGGAGAAAAAATTCATATGTGGGACAGAATGAGCTAATGAGGAATGATTATGACTTTTCTGAGGGACTATTACTGCTGTATCTAAGGAAGTGCTTTCTGTTTCCTTTGAAAGCATCTGAATTCATTACTAGTAGATTATATGTTTGTAAATAGAAATATTTCTCCCTGACTGATTTCTCCAGAATTTGAAAACAATCCATAGCAATATAATTTTTCATATGACTTCAATAAATCTGTCCTCCTATAGTAGAACATAATTGGAAGCATTACACACACACACACACACACCTCCAAGCTTTGAATGATATGTCATATTTGAGAATGGTATGTGGGCTGGTGAAACAGCTCACTTGGATAGTGTGTTGTTTTGCTATGTGCATGATCCAGGTTCGAGCCTGGCCCTCACCACATTGAAGGGAACTTCAGTGCTGTGAAATCTCTCTCTTTCTCTCTCTCTCTCTCTCCCCCTCTCTCTCTCCCCTGCTTATTTGTTTACTTATGACAGAGAAAGAGACAGAGGGAACTATAACATCACTTCTGACACATTCAATGTCAGGGATCAAATTTGGGACACCATGTATGAGAGTCCAATGCTTCATCACCTATGACTCCTCCTCAGCTGCTCTCTCTCTATCTGAGTGCAGGTGGCGCAAAGCACAAGGGCGTAAGGATCCTGATTCGAGTCCCCAGCTCCCCACCTGCAGGGGAGTCACTTTACAAGTAGTGAAGCAGGTCTGCAGGTGTCTTATCTTTCTCTCCCCCTCTCTGTCTTCCCCTCCTCTCTCCATTTCTCTCTGTCCTATCCAATAGTGACGACAACCATATCTACAACAATAAAACAACAAGGGCAACAAAAGGGAATAAGTATTTTTTTAAAACTATAAAAGAAAGAAGGGGCCAGGCGGTGGAGCACCTGGTTAAGTGTACATACTACAGTGCACAAGGACCCGGGTTCAAGCCCCTGGTCCCCACCTGCAGGGGGAAAGCTTCATGAGTGGCGAAGCAGTGCTGCGGTGTCTCTCTGTCTCTTTCCCTCTCTTTCTCAGTTTCTTTCTGTCTCTATCCAATAATAAATAAATAAATAAAATTTAAAAAAAAAGAAAGAAAACCAGCTTAGTAGGGTTCCTAGCCCTACAGATGAACAAGGAAGTCCACTTACTGGGAAGCCCAGGAATCTCAAGCTATATTGATGCCACAGGAACATAAGAACTCACTCACATGTGTATGTTTTAAAATGAAATTGGTGTCCAGTTCTTGACTTGTATTCCTAATCTCCGGAAGACTTTGAACAATATAATGTGAGATTCCTCATGAAAAACTCCAGCAAAACAAATTTTCACCGTTCTTTGACCATTTTTGCTGCATGTTAGTTAACAGAATGAATCTAACAAGACCAAACTTATTTTGTAAATAAGTCAAAAAAAGGTGGATAACTATAGTTTCAGTAGAAAATTATAGTACACCCTTATAGATTATTAGATTCTAGTTATTTAATATATATATATATATATATATATATATTTGATAGAGACAGTGAGAACTAGATAGGAAGAGGTAGATGGGGAGCAGGTGGTAGTGCACCCTGTTAAGCGCACATATTACCAAGGCAAGGGCCTGGGTTCAGTCCCTGCTCCTCACCTGCAGGGGGTCCAGGTGAAGAAGGGCTGCAAATGTCTTTCTCTCCCTGTCTCTCCCTCCCCATCCTCTCTCAATTTCTCTCTGTCCTATCTAATAAAAATTAGAAAGAAAAAAAAAAGAAAAATTGTGGCTGGCAGCAGTGGATTCATAATGCTGACACCAAGTGGCAATAAAAAAAAGTGAAAAAAAGAGATGGCGAGAAAAAGAGAGACACCTGTAGCACTGCTTTACTACTTCCAGGCGTGCCATTGCCAGTCCCCTAGATAGTAGTTCTGTTGATTGTCTTGAAGCTTGTTTTCACCTTTTAGTAAACTACATTCAACTTATTATTTATTTTTATTTTTTTAATATTTATTTTCCCTTTTGTTGCTATTGTTTTTTATTGTTGTAGTTACTGTTGTTGTTGTTACTGATGTCATTGTTAGATAGGACAGAGAAATGGAGAGGGAAGGGGAAGACAGAGAGGGAGAGAAAGATAGACATCTGCAGACCTGCTTCACCTCCGGGAGCTGGAACCGGGGTCCTTACGCCTGTCCTTGCGCTTCACACCACGTGCACTTAACCTACTGAGCTACCGCCCGACTCCGTATTACTATTTTTTAACCAGGGAACTGTTCAGCTCTAGTTTCTGGTGGTGTGGGTGATTAGACCCGGGATTTTGGAAGCTCAGGCATGAGAGTCTTTTTGCATAACCACTATGCTGTCTTCCCACCCTACATTTGACTTATTGTTTTTTATTGATTATTGCTATTGATTATTGTTATTTGTCAGTAAGTTTGACTGGAACCTGGCATCATGCAAATTTTGCCAATCCTTACCAACTTCTATTTTTTTTAGACTTTTAAAAATATTTTATTTATTCCCTTTTGTTGCCCTTGTTGTTTTATTGTTGTAGTTATTATTATTGTTGTCGTCGTTGTTGGATAGGACAGAGAGAAATGGAGAGAGGAGGGGGAGACAGAGAAGGAGAGAAAGATAGACACCTGCAGACCTGCTTCACCGCCTGTGAAGCAACTCCCCTGCAGGTGGGGAGCCGGGGTTCGAACCGGGATCCTTATGCCAGTCCTTGTGCTTTGTGCCACCTGCGCTTAACCTGCTGCGCTACAGCCTGACTCCCCCCAACTTCTATTTTTTTAAGACTTATTTTATTTCTGAGGCTGTTGCACCTAGCTGAGAACACATATTACACGTACAAGGATCTGGATTCAAGTTCCCACCTGCAGGGGAAGTTTCATGAGCAGTGAAGCAGTGCTGGAGGTCTCTCTCTCTCTCTCTAAATATTTCACTTATTTATTAATGAGGAAGCTAGAAGTAGCTGACTCAACGAGGAATAACAAAAAGGATCTCCTGAGAAAGCAACATGATAAAACTAGGATCATCCCAGGAACCCACCAAGCCACAGGTGAGTGCAAACACATGTGGCTTGAGGACAAAGGGACTTAAGGAGAGATCCCTGGGACTAAAGTCTGTACCAGCTGGTAACAGTCCAGGAGTCTGCCAGTTGAAATATCACCTCTGGTCTGAGTTTTATCAACAAAGATTGCTGAAGGGAGGAGAACATAAGCCTCACCAAGTTACAACTGTGGGTCTCCACTTCTGAAAAAGAGGGAAAGAGAGAGAGAGAGAACCAGACATCACTCTGGTAAATGTGCTGCCAGGGATTGAACTCTGGACCTCACACTTGAGAGTCCACTGCTTTTGCTACTGTGCCACCTCCCATATCTCTCTTCTCTTCTCTCTCTCTCTTTCTCTCTCTCCCTATCTCCCCTTCCCATTTGATTTCTCTCTGTCTCTATGCAATCAATTAAATATTTTAAAAGATTTATTTTGTGAGATAGAAATAGAGAAAAAGTGGTCTGGGAGGTGGCGCAGTGGAAAAAGCACTGGATTCTCAAGCATGAGGTATGGAGTTCAATCCCTGACGGCACATGTGCCAGAGTGATATCTGGTTCTTTCTCTCTCTCCTCCTATGTTTTTCATTAATAAATAAATAAAATCTTTAAAAAAGAAAGAAATAGAGGAAAAAAAAAAGAGGGAAGAGACAAAGAGACCAGAGCAGCACTCTGACACATGCAGTTACAGGAAATCAGTCTCAGGACTTCAAGTTTGCAAGTTCAAAGTTCTACTTCTGTGCCACTCTCCAGGCTGCAACTTTACCAATTTTTTTCTTCACCAGAGCAATGCTCAACTCTGGTTTATGATGGCCCAGGGGATTGAACCTGGGACTTTGGAGCCTCACGTATGAGAGTCTCCTTGCATAACTACTATGCTATCTACGCCTGCCCAAGTTACTAATTTCTTAATTCTCCCTTCTGAGAGGGAGAAAGTACAGAGTTTTCCTCATCTCTGGCTTATTGTGGTGCAGAAGATTGAACCTGAGACTTTGAAGCCTCAGGCATGAAAATCTTGTGTCACCATTATGCTGTCTTCCTTGCCTCCAGTTTCTTAATTCTTCTAGTTTCCTTCAATATCCAGTTATAGCTATCCAAATAAACATTTTCTTTCTTCCTTTCTTTTTTTAAAAATATTTTATTATGAGAAAGATAGGAGAGAGAAAGAACCAGACATCACTCTGGCATATGTGCTGCTGGGGATCGTACTCGGGATCTCATGCTTGAGAGTCCAAATCTTTACCACTGCACCACCTCCCGGACCACTTTCTTTCTTTCTTTTTTTTTAATTATCTTTCTTTATTTATTGGATAGAGACAGCCAGAGAAGGAGAGAGACTGTGAGACACCTGCAGCACTGCTTTACCACTTCCAAAGCTTTCCCCCTGTAGGTGGGGACCAGAGGCTTGAACTTAGGTCCTTGCATATTATAACATGTGCACTCAACCAGGTGAGCCACTGCCTGGCCTCTCCAAATTGACATTTTCTATTTTTCTCCCAACCTCTAGTGGGAGAACTAAAAACTGACTGTCCAAATCCTTACTGGAACTCTGGGTTGTCGTGTTTCTGACCTCCCTCCCCACCCCGCCCCCAGAATTGATAGAAACCCTACAAGCTACAGCTGGGTAACTTGATATAAATTATAAAGAAATCATCACCACAGGAACTCATCCCAATGGGTAACCTTTGTGCCTCTTGTTTTATGGACCAGAACGTTCACCGAAATACATCTTTCATGCTCTTCTCTGGGAAATAACCATGTAAATTGTAAATCAAGGAATCAATCAGATTGCCACTGCTGTCTTCATCTTACCATCTGAAGATACTTACAGCCTAGCCGATCATTTTTTTTTTTTTGACTGGCTGTGCAACAGATTCAGAAACTGGGTTTATCATTTGCCCCAACCACTTATGTTGTTTCTTTTTGTTTGCACAGAAATTTTCCTAAGTGCCTAAGAGCTCATCCTATTCATAAAATAGCTTCTGCTACCAAGTCTTAAGAGATTTTGTCTTCAAGTGGTCCCTAGTAAACAAGAAGTCACTAAATATTTAAATATTTAAGTGGACTTAAATCATTCAAAGAAACTAGAATGACTCTTGCTATCCTTGAATAGAACTTGTCAGATGAACTAATGTGGACTCTCTTCTTGGCCAAGCTTGGTAAGGCTCCTGGGAATTTTATCTTTCTTTTCTTTTCTTTTTTTTTTACATTTTTTTATTATTATCATCTTTATTTTTTATTGGATAGAGATAGCCAGAAATCAAAAGGGAATGAGGAGATAGAGAGGGTGAGAGACAGAGAGACACCTGCAGTCCTACTTCACCACTTGTGAAGTTTTCCCCATGCAGTTGGGGACTGGGGGCTTGAACCCCAGTCCCTGTGCATTGTAACGTGTGCACTCAACCAGGTGTGCCACCCAGCCCCGGGAATCTTGAGGGAAGCCTCAACCTTGGTCCCCATCCTTTCTTTGGTCCACTCAGCCCAGTCTCAGCAAAGAATCCCACCAAGTCATCCTTCCACCTTTTATAATTGATCATCCTTGATATCACATCAAGTTCTTCATAACCCACTTTTGATGTCTAAGTCATTGGCCTGTCTTTAGTCAAAGTGTTAGGTCAGGTTAGAAGTAGCTACACATCCTTGAGTTCTTTTAGTAGGTTTGCATTCTCTCTACTCTGCTTTCCATTTCCCTTCACTCTATGCATTAACTATACATTCCTTGTCCTCATACTCAGCATAGAGTCCAATCTCTCTCATTCCTATAACTTTTCCTCATACTCAGAGTAGAGTCCAGTCTCTCTCCTGTTGTGATATTGCAATAATCTTGAACAAAGCTTTATCATTACGTGGGATAAAATCTAATAAAACTTCAAGAAGAAATAGATGAATCCTTTCTTACACTTGGAAACCTCAACACCCTGTCATAGAATTGGGTCAGATTCAACAAACAGGAAATCAGTACACATGTAGTTGAACTCAACAGCATCATAGAACAACAAGATATAATTGACATCTATAGACTATTTTGTCCAACAATAACAGAATGTACATTCTTCTCACACTCATAGGAAACATTCAAACAAAACTCATTCTGGGTCATAAAGACACACCTTAAGACATTTAAAAAAATAGAAGTCATACAAAAAAAAAATAGAAGTCATACAATGTCTATTTCTTGTCGGGCAGCGCCACAGAGAAGAGAGAGAGGAGGTCCGAAGCAAGTGGGGTACACAAATCTTTATTATTGGATCAGGAGGGGGTGGCTCAGGCCACGTGGAGTCAGCTGAAAATGGCCGTCCCCACTACCTCACCACCGGCAAGGAGAGAGAGAGAGAGACCAACCAAGACCGACCAGAGAGAGGGGGGATGTGGGAGAGCTTTTATTAGGCAACAACCAGGGGTGACATGTGGGGACAGGATTGGTTGAAAAGGGGGCACTGCTAGGATTTCGAGGGCCGTGGTAAAACCTGGGGGCGGAGACTGCATCAGAATAATTCCTCAGCATCAATTTCTCTTAGATCACAATGGAATTAAAATAGAAATAACTAATAGAAAGATAACTACAGGGGCCAAGTGGTAGTGCGACTGGTTAAATGCATACATTACAGTGCTCAAGGACCTGGGTTCAAGCCCTTGGTCCCCACCTACAGGAGGAAAGCTTCATGAGTGGTGAAGCAGGGCTGCAGGTGTCTGGTCTCTTCCACTCAATCTCTCCCTCCCCTCTCAGCTTCTCTCTGTCTCTATTCAATAATAAATGAATATTCAAATGCTATCTTAAAAAAAAAAGATAACTACAAAAGT